>NW_027526460.1:35103317-35106337 GCF_048455015.1 Haemaphysalis longicornis
GATGATAACAGTAAAACATCGGTTCGACCGATCGTCCACGTGGGCTTTCACCTCCCAGGCGCGAACGCTTTACAAGACCGACGTGTTACGCGGGTCCAGTGACGTGATAGTGAGGAATGACAGTTCCGCTCGGCCTAACGAAACGTCTCCAAGAAGGGTTAGAACTGATCAATACCCGGGCGCTGGAAGCAGGTCCTGAGAATGGGACGGTGGACTAGTCGTATGCCGACGTAGTTGATGATGTCCGAAGCACATGCAGCTAGTAGGGAACAAAATCGCGCAGTGAGAGAAATAGGTGAGGAAATTGGGGGCGTTCTTGTCGGCACTTTCGATGGTAGGGACGACGGATGGGGAAAAGTGGCGCTAGGAGTGGGATTCGGAGAAGTGTATCGGCGCGGCGCGAGACGGCGGCAAAGACGTATAGTGCGCATTCTGTCATCGTGGCGAATGACACTGCAAGAAGGCGAACAGCAACGGCGGCAACGAGCGTGGTCATTTCCGTCCAGCGTACACCGTGTCCACGCTTACACCCAGCCCATTGTCGCGAAAGGGGAATGTGAGTGTGGCAAACGGTGCGGGGCTAATGACCCGGAGAACACGAAACGAGGCAGCCTGCAGCGTGTAACTTGCGTGGATACGCGTGCCGCTCGGTTGGCAAAACTTTATCTCTTTCCTTTGACTTCGTACTATCCTGGCTTCGTGCTGACGACGCGAACAGGCTGCTCTGTGAGAAGGTATCTTGAGGAAATCTCTGAAAGCAGCTGCGCATGGCTGTTTGTTGCCGCTAGTATTTGAGGGTCAAAGATAAAAAAAAAAGGTTTTTCGAACCGCCAAGGTATTTTAAACTTGATAGATAACCACTCACTGCGGAGTATAGTAATGAAAGAAGGGGAAACTCTATGCAAAGCAGACACACTTCGCGAATCACTTATTTTACCTTGCTGGCATGATAGGTTCTATGAAGGCATAACGGACTACTCGAAGGGGTGTGTTAATAAAATGCGTTGTTAGGCTCATCATCATCATCATCATCATCAGCCTATCTACGCCCACTGCAGGGCAAAGGCCTCTCCCATTAATCTCCAATTACTCCGGTCCTGTGCTAACTGAGACCAAATTATCCCCGCAAACTTCTGATCTCATCTGCCCACCTAACTTTCTGCCGCCCCCTGCAACGCTTGCCTTCTCTAGGGATCTACTCTGTTACCCTTAATGACCAACGGTTATCTTGCCTTCGCATTACATGCCCTGCCCACGTCCATTTCTTCTGTATAATTTCTACTAATATGTCCTTAACACGCGTTTGTTCCCTGACCCACTCCGCTCTCTTCTTGTCCCTTAACGTTACACCTATCATCTTCCGCTCCATTGCCCGCTGAGTCGTTCTCAATTTAAGTTGAGAACGACTAGTTGAGCTAGTTGGGCTAGTTGGTTTTAATTATTTTTTTTTCGAAGGGCTGTTTTCGAGCGCGGTATTGGCACTGCCGAAATGACGCCTGTTGAGAACACTTTTTTTTTTCTTTTGATTCCTCGCGGCTGAGTTTGAATTTTAGTTATTCCGAAATGTGTATTCGGCATCGATATACGCCATCGAAATCCATTACGTTTTGTAAACTGGTCATTGCGACTTGGTGACAGCGTATGGGACAGCGCCAGTGGCGTAGCCAGGGGGGGGGCTGACCGGGCTTCAGCCCCCCCCGAAATTTTTCCGGCCGTCGCCGGTCTGCCTATATATGCCTGGTACGTCGCCTGCGAACAAAGCTGCATATCCTTTGAAAGTGCCACTAGTAGAAGCATTCACGACTCAATGTCTTCCCTACGCAAGGGTGTTTACACAAAACCACGGCCGGACTCGACTCTTTTTCCGCGCTGCGGAAAGGGAGTCGAGTCCGGCCGTGCCAAAATGAAGCCCCTGAAGGGTGCGAACCGCTGAGGGATGATTGCGGAGGGGGGCAGCACTGAAAGCCACGGCGCCTTCAGGTAAGCTCAGCGCACCGGACGACACAGGCATGCGTTGTGTCCCTTTGTGCGAGACATGTGGCAACACAGAGAATAATAGGCCGGCTGAGTACTTCTCAGCAGAAGAGATTGACTCGTCCGGGGAAGCAAGGAGTGGTCCGCACTAACTCGCGGGAAAAAAAAAAGAGGGACCGCCGGTCATTGATGGTTGAAGACTGGTACGATGCAGGCCCGTAAGGGAACAGACGATCTTTGTATGTTAAGCAGAACAACGTGCACGCGGCGGTGGCTGACCACGGCCGCTCCATCTCCTAGAAAAGGGGAGATCAAGCGGCCGTGGGCACGTGCACATTCAAGACTCGTGCAAGGTAACTGAAGAATGCGATGGGGCTACGTAATGGATGAAACATGCAGTTTAGCTGGATGAATGTCGTGCGCGGGCAAAGGGCCTTTGCGAATGAGACACACAGCAAGGTACGCCCCTCTTCCTCGCGTCAGCCCTTCATTCTTCCTTTTTCACGTTTCTGTCGAGCCCGGGAGGGTTTTGTTGGAGTGGGCTCAGACTGCGCGCACTGAGTGTCCCCTTCCGACGGCGATGATGCGACAATCAATTTCACCCCTGCGATTAGGCAGCTTTGTTCGGCGGTATTCTCCCCTAACCTAGGAAACTGGAGAACAGCGGTTCGACAAAAAAGGCGCGCTGCAGCTCCCCGAGCCAGTCCCAGACTTTATCCTAAATGTGCACGAAGGCACCGCGGTCACGAGCCCTGCCACAGGCAGACGACGTCGCGAGAGTAACAACGATCAGGTGGCCATATTCTACCTCGATCACAACTAAAGCCCCTCCATTGCGTCCACGGCCGCTTTTTCTCTGGACGGCGGCTGCCCAGAGCAGTGTATATTAAGGGCCTGAAACACAACGGCAATATGTCGCGAGGATAGAAGCGCCCCTGGTTTTGAGAAGCTCATGTTACAAGTGCCAACACCCAAAAGAGGCCTCGAATTGTAAGTCATTTCCTTCCAGTGATTAATCCTTCCATGATCACTGATGTCTTTTGACG
>NW_027526460.1:35106437-35135447 GCF_048455015.1 Haemaphysalis longicornis
ACTTCAAAACGATTCATTGCTGCGAATTAAGCAGTAGCCCGGCAGTGATATTGTAGTTGAGGCCCGTCTTGATGAACTACAACACATGCACGGTATAAGTATAGGCATCTTCTGCACATAGCCATTCTTTAATTTCTCCGACCCGCCGCGGTGGCTCAGTGGCTAAGGCGTTGCGCTGCTGAGCGCAAGGTCGCGGGTTCGATTCCCGGCCGCGGCGGCCGCTTTTCTGATGGAGGCGAAAAGCAAGAACGTCCGTGGGTACAAGATTTCGGCGCACGTTAAAGATCCTCAGGTGGTCAAAATTCACCAGGAGCCCTCCACTACGGCGTGCCTCATCGCCTGCATTGCGTCGGCGCGTTAAACCCTACAATCAATCAATCGATCTTTAATTTATCCGTCATCTTCGTCTTTCTCGTCCTCTAACGCTCTTTCTTCTCCTTTCCCTTCCCACACACAGAATAGCTCGCCTGGAAAAATGAAATCGCCGACTTTTCTGTTTTTTTTTTTTTTTTCATTTCAATAAAATTTCTCTCTTTCGTGCCGAAGTGATAAGTGCTGCAGTTAGCAAGCAAGAGGCACTGTACTCGACTTGTTCGTGAACTGGCTCTTGCTTTCGTTTCGTCCATTGGGCAGGCAGACGTGAAAGGGCGTCCTTCCTTTGTATACCCCAGCTGCATTTCCTATCTCTTCTTAGGCGTGTGTGCGTGTTGTCCACTTTCGAACGCGGGCGACGACGATGTGACCCATAGCGACGTCGTCTAGCGCTCCGGGAGACATGAAAAAAAGAAAAAAAGAAGAACGCGGCCCTGCTGATGAGAATGTGGCGTGCACAGCCGCCGGTGCTGCGTCCGCCCGCCGGCTCACTAATTCCGCACAGCACTGGTCAACTGGGCTCGGGTGCTTAATGCGCGGCTTCCGCATCCGCGCACTAAAATAGTCCCACTGTTTCGTATTGATCAATATGCATGCACTACCGGTGGGATTGCGCGGAGCCTGAACGTCGCCTTACACTTGGAAGATGAGGAAGCCGTTCTTGATTATTGTGTAGAGGATTTAATGGATAACTTGCTTGTAGGGCCAGCAGAACCACCCTTTGGTCAGCGGGCCGGTAACGCTACGCCATCCGCAGGTGGTGTTGCGTACAGTTACCGGGAAGTTGTTTCCAGACAAAACAAAAAAAAAGCAAAAATCTTAGAAAGTGAGGTGCAAGAGCACCGTAAAATTTACAAGAGACATGCTTTCCCATCTTTTACTGACCCACAAATGTGCTGGAAGGGCGTGCTTTCTAGTAAGAAGGCGTGCGGTATCACTTGTATTTGAAATTCTTAGTTATATACACGCCGAAGCTATGCCTGGGCTGCGAGGCACGCCATAGTGGATGCCTGAGAATTCATTTGGACCCTCGTGAGACCTTCAACGTGCGCCGAAATCTCGCGTACGCTAAAGTTGTTGAATTTTGCTTTCGTCGGGAATACAGCCACCGCGTTCGGGGATAGCACCCGTTTTACCTCTCGTGTCTGCCGCGACCATAGCTGCGCGTTCGATGAGATGAGGTGGGAGTGGGGTGTAGGAAGGGGGGGGGGGGATTTTTCTCGGAACCAGCACTACCATGTCTATATGACAATCAATCTCCCTCCCCTTTCATGGCCATGCTCCGTGCTAAGCCCCCTCGCCCCACCCTACAGAGGTAGCTCTGGAGTAGCTTCCGCACCACGTTTTAGCTAACGCACCGCCGCAGAAAGTGCTTCTGTTGATTTCGATGAACTAAGGTGCGCCATATCAGCCATTTAAAGCGCGGCTGCGTTGCGAAAGCGAAGTGTTTACTCGGCGGCACCCATAAATGATAGAGCTCATATTTTTGCATTTACAGTGGTCCATTCAGCCGCATATGACAACTGCGTCATACTACAGCAACGGTGGCCTAACGACACGAAGGAGTAGTGCTTCGTTAGGTCTCCTATCTCCCTTCCTGCGGGACGTGGCATCCCATGCCAGCTACAGGCCTGATGGCCCCTCCGGGTAGTGCACCGAACTATGCTGCGCCGGTTGGTAATGTGCCGTGGTCCGAGTTCTCCTCCGTCACTTCGAACGAGCCGCGGAACAGCAAACTCGGCGTTCCCTTTAGTGGCGCGTCCCTTCGACACAGGCACTTTTCAGGATGCATGTTATTCGCCCAAGATAAGTTTGTGTGTATCAAGACACGCTGCCATTGATTTTAAAGAACGCTTCACGCCTTTAGTTTCGGCCGTGCGCTGTTTCCTCCTTTCCCCCTTTCCCTCTCGCTCTCGCCCCTTCCTGACTTGTTTTTACATCTCTCCGTTTCAGTCATGGTCGCAGTTTTGCTTCCTTTCTTGTTTATATGCTGTTTTTTGCTGGTTCTATGATTGATTGATTGATTGATTGATTGATTGATTGATTGATTGATTGATTGATTGATTGATTGATTGATTGATTGATTTATTGATTGATTGATTGATTTATTGATTGATTGATTGATTGATTGATTGATTGATTGATTGATTGATTGATTGATTGATTGATTGATTGATTGATTGATTGATTGATTGATTGATTGATTGATTGTAGGGTTTTACGCGCCGACGCAACGCAGACGATGAGGTGCGCCGTAGTGGAGGGCTCCGGATTAATTTTGACCACCTGGGGATCTTCCACATGCGCCGAAATCTCGTACACACGGGCGTTTTTGCTTTTCGCCTCCATCCGAAAAGCGGCCGCCGCGGCCGGGAATCGAACCAACGACCTCGTGCTCAGCAGCGCAACACCTTAGCCACTGAGCCACCGCGGCGGGTGGCTCTATTATTCGTACGACGAAAACGGGACTACACTTTCAGTTATCGTGTATAAAGACGCGGTGTTTTCTACATCCAGTCGCTAGCCTCAATAATCATTACGTAAATTAGTTTAACGTAACTTTGGGCGGAGTATCGCGTTTAACTTTTTTTGTTACCTTAAAAGTAGGCCATCTTTTCACCAATACTGATGTTGTTGCTGGAATTCTTAAATAAATGCAAGTTTCGCACGCATATGGTGGTCTTGGTGGTTTTTACATACTTGTGGGGTGAGAGTAACAGATTGCAGAGAAAATTTCTGAGGAAAGGTTGCAAAAAAAAAGTTCACCTAAATCACCTGCGGACAACAAAGCACTCCTTACGAGTTCTGAATGCGAAAGCATTGCATGTAGTCCGATTAAGCGCCCAGTCGAACACAGCAGGGTGCTCTGTGCTATACATTCGCTAGTAACTGGTGCGCCGCAGGGCACAGGAGCAGAAGCGGCCGGAGTGCCGAACAGCTGCCTCTGCCACCGCCACTTTTGTTATTATACTACTAAGCAACGGTTTACACGCACACGTTCGCAACTTGTCCATTTTAGTGCATACATTCATCCAACTATTTTAGCAGTCAAGGTCTGCCTCACTGCTTGTCCACTTAACCGAACTTTGGACGCAATCACGTATGCATTTAAGCACAAGACTTAGCGTTAACTATGCTGGTTTTGAACCTTTCATCTAACACTACCTGTTGTCTAATGGGAGTCGGAGAAGATATTCACACATGACAGGCCACTGAGGAGTAACTATCGAACAAGAAGCTGCCGAGATGGGCCTATTCCGAGATGCAACGCGGTTGTTTGCCACACTTAGCCTCAAAAGCTCCCCAACAACGGTTCATTGATTCCTCGGGTCGCAAGAACCACGCAAAATCGTTCACTGTTACGAAAGGGACGCTAGTGTCCAAGTGCAGTAAATCTCGTTATAACGAAGTCTTCCGGACTGGAAACCGACTTCGTTATAAGCGGAATTTCGTTAAAGGAGGGGATGATTGGCTGTCTGTGCACTGTAATTGAGAGAGTTAAAAGCGGAATAAAGCTGAAATTCGAATAAAGAATTCTGTTACGAGGGTTTGCTGTTATAGCCCCGTCGTCATATCGCCCCCTTCAAGAGAGCGGGGTCCCGACATGCGTTGCGGAGGTCGCGTATCCCGCGACCTCGTGATCTGCAAAAGGGGCGAGTGCTCATTATCAACTGGTACCCCTTCGCATTCCCATCTACGCATGGCCACGTCTCTCTTCCATTTGCCTGTTCTACTGCTTTTCGATTCGCGAAGTCTCCGCGGGCCTCTCTCTCCAAATGGGGGGCGTTACCTTGTCACCGCGATGTCTTCGGGAGCAGCGCCTCGCTATAGAGCGCCGGCGTACGCTGCTTCGCTCTTCTGCGCGCGGATGCGAGCTCACGCTATATCTGCTCCGGAGGAGAAAGCGCGGATACGACGGGTTTGGGAACGACAGAGGAAAAAAAAAACAATGAAACAGAAGAACAGCGCGAATAAAGAAAACTGGGGGGAGCGTAGGAAAGCGGACGACGACAGCGCCGATTACGAGAACTTTGAGGCACGCTCAAGAGAAAGGGGTGACGGAGGCACGCCCACTTCTCGTCGTCTGCCCGTTCTCGTCGTCCCATTCCACCTTTCTTTCCTCGGGTATTTTTTGTTGCGACTATCCTTCGACATTTGGTTTTCTTTCCTGTTTTTTTTTTCTCTCATCCCTTTACGTCACCATGGGTAATTGGAAGAGCACGGAGCTTAATCACCGATAATAAGGAGATATCGAGATATGTGGTTCCCCTGACCAGCCCCGGTTCAAGACACGTCTTCGCACGGAAGCATATCTATATGTTGCCGATTGTTTGACGAGGGACGGTTACCAGAGGAATCGGGGCCAAATTTGCCTTCTTTTCGGTGGAGCAGCCACCCAATCGCTCCGCCTTTCACGCTGCGTACTTACTTTTTTTATTGTTGCGAAGGGCAGGCAGTCCATGGGGGCCGCTCATATCAAGCCAGGTCAAGTGATGATCAATCGCGGAGATTGCTGTTTGCAGCAACAGCAGCAGCAACTATTTTCTGTGCCGGACAACAGCACCGCCGCTTTTCACACGACGGGGCACTTCAAGATTTCGCCTTAAAACGCATCTGAGTTTGTAAAGGAAGTTAACCCGGGTCTCCAGAGCAGTATTCTTTTTTTTTTTTCAGAACAATATGAAAAATTGAAAAAAGACGATCCCGCACAAATCTATTAAAAATTCGACATACTTCTTTAGGCGAAATCCTTAGATGTCTCATGAAACGCGAAAAGTGAACGTAGGTGCTGGCGACTACGAATGAAACCAAATCACGGCCGCTGTAAAAATAAAATAAGCAAAAGACTATACGTAGAAACTTATTTGTGTTCGGATGGAAACTGCAGCTGTCAGCTTGGCAGTACCCTCTTAGGATACACTTGCCTCTGCACGCGATTGACCCTCAGTGCAATTTCCAGTTTCCGCGAGGCCTACAAAAGCAAACTGAGGGTGCCCGTCGCCGACTACGCCTGAACGTTGCCTTCATTTGTGATTTTCTTTTTAGATAGGCTGGGCGGACTCGCCATTGTGCTCTGTGTGCTCTGTGAGAGAAGACATACGGAATCTCTTGTGTTACTGCCCGCAGCACACAACTCAACGCGAAACAGCGAAAAGAACTCTTGTGCGACTGCTGTGCGGAAACTCTTTAGAGCTGCATCACTTTCTTGGTCCGTGGCAAAGTCACGCTATTCACTTTTACTTTCTCGACTGACTCGGGATTATTCGAGGTTCCTTAACCTTGGGATCCGCAGGTTTTTTCTCCTAGTGCTGTAAATTTTTTCTATGTTCCGAACTGATTTGATTTTCTTCTCCCTCTTATTCATTGTTCCTGCGCACTTCTTCCCCTTTTCTTTTCTTTTTCGCCTCACTGTGTTCACCCCATCTGAAGTAGCAAGCCGCGCCGTTTGTGGGGCCAACCTCTCCAGTATTCATTTAATCTCTCTCTCTCTCTCTCTCTCTCTCTCTCTCTCTCTCTCTCTCTCTCTCTCTCTCTCTCTCTCTCTCTCTCTCTCTCTCTCTCTCTCTCTCTCTCTCTCGAATGGGATATAAACCGGGGTCGCCAAGAGCCGCAGCCAAGTGGGGTAAACTACCGCCCTAACCCTGTACCGTGCCAGGGTGGAACAAGAATTATCCGGAGGATGTGTGCCGCATGACAGGGGAACCTGACGGCACCGCAAACATGCGTATGCAGCAGTGAATAATTCTTTAATAATCGCTGGCTTCCGCCTTTAAATCCCTTAGATACTGAACAGCCCGGTAAATGTTTTTTCCGTTAACAGTGAAAAGAATATAACTTTACACGCTGCATCACAAATTTCCCAGCAGACATTCCGCTCTCAAAATCTCCGCGCGATTTCACGTCACGGCATTCATTTCAGAAGGCATTTCCCTCACTGAAGATTGGTCGCATCACAATGAATTTTCCCGGAGAAGCTCTGTTTTTCTTTTTCTATATTATCCCAACTGAAAAAAAAAAAAAAACGGGGAAAACCTGTCTATTTCCTAGTGCTTTTTTTTTTTTGTTGTTTTTCAACCACTCACATCTCTACTCCAGAGCAGGAGCCGTGTGCGTTACCAACACGGAGTCCGTTACCTCAGTACATTGCCTGCAGCGGAATAAGAGTTAAAATGGTGCGTGCGGCGTTCTTCATGTCACGTGACAAGTGAAAGTGACAGCGCGTAGGTACGACAGGTCTGCGCCAGCAAACTCTGATTAATAGGAAGCTGTGGCGTGTGAAGTGTCGCCAGTGTGCCTGTCGCACCTAAGGCGAAGAAACGAAAGCGAAAAAAAATTAGCAGTGGCTTAGCTCGGCTATGCCAGGATATACGTAGCGAAAGCTAAGGATCAGGTGGTTATTCTTAGGTTTCCTGGTTGTTTAGGATTAGCTTATTGTCATGCTCACTGTTGCTAAAACGATTTCCAAACCAATCCAATCCAGTCCAGTCCAGTCACTGCTCCTCGCGCATGGCTCCTTCCGCAGCACGGCTCTCCAGGAGCCACGCGAAATGACTATCAAACGGCTCCGCCGCAGCGTCAGACTTGGCTACGGCGCAAAGGAGGCGCACAGCTAGGCACGCGCCGGCGCCAGTGCGTCTGCCGCGGCTATGACATCACTCCTCTGGAGTGCGTAGACCGGCGAATGTGCAGACTCAATTCTCTACACACCCGTACTCCAATTGGATTGGATTTCAATCCAACTCGATCCAATTTAATTTAATCCAATCCAATCCAATCCAAGTCAAGCCAACCCGATCCAAACCAATTCAATGCTCCTGCGCTTGCGCAGAACGGCCATTGACGGCATACGCGAAACTGCTCAACCTCGGCCAGTGTAGCTTACGCTACAAAAGAGAGAGACAGACACAATGTAGCTGCCAAGAAGTCCTCGATGAGTACGTCAGGGGAAGCCATAATGCTGTCGTCTTCAAAGCACGTAAGCAGACTCAGAGGGGCTCTGCAACGCTTTCGATAAGCGCTTTCACTCTTTCCTTCGCGTCTGGAAGCACTGCCAAATCGTAATTCAACAGCACGAACCTTAACTGCGTGATTTGCTCGTCGAAGCGGAACTACCCGCTTTCCATTTCTGCTTTGCTTTCTGGCTTTCTTCTAAAAAAGCTATCGAATGCGTTTATTGTTGCGACGGAAAAGAAACAACCAATAGCCGCTACATTGCTGCGATGACGTAATTCGAGCGTCCTAAGAACGCTAAGCCTTGGGAAAGAGAGAAAAATCTTTTGAGCGGGTTCCCAAATTGTCTTGTGGGCGAGCAGTAATTTTTGGCTGGAGTACGTTGTGACATTCTATTCTAACAACTGGATGTGTTTGTTGACTGTGTTCTGGAAGCATTTAAAATTAAAAAAAAAAAGCTGAAAAAAATTACTCCCACCTCCCCTCGCGGGAACCCCTGTGTAGATGCGACGCATAGTGGGTTCCGTTGTTGTTTCCGTTAGGTTGATTCTCCCATCGCGTGAAACGTGCCGTGAACCCCCTGCCGCGGCTATGACGCAACGTAGCGCGGCTATGACGCAACACAATCCAACACAATCAACTTTAATCCAAATCCAATCCAAATCCAATGCAATCCAAGCCAAGCCAAGCCAAGCCAATCCAATTCAGTTCAATTCAATCCAATCCAATGCCCCTCGCGAGAGCAACGTTACTAGTTTATTCTAGTAACGTTGCGCGAGAGAGTGTTCGCTATCGGAGAGGAGAGGGGGTGAGCGGCGGAGAGCGCAGCTCGCGCGGCGAGGAGAATGGGGGAGGGGTGTGGACGGGCAAGGACAACGCCGTATGGAGGGACAAGGCGAGTGAATGAGATGCCGTCGCATCTAAAAGTGCTGCAGGGTCCCCTTGGGTGCCCGCGAGAATTTTTTTTATGTTGCACTTGCTTCTTGATTCACGTAGAGCATTTGTATCAGCAGGTTTCTCGTCGAAATGTTGGTATGACATCTAACATGAAACACTATCCGTGGGTGGAATCATCTGGTGGAAACTCCACCCTGCAAGCGCACCCGAGTGGTGTGACGAAACACCGACAGCGGGAACATGAGCCGCCTTCGTCCAGCTTGAAGATAGAGTGTCGTGCTTGTAGGAAACCTGAAACATCATCCGGCCTGGAAGATGCGCAGTTGAGGAAAAGAGAAACGGAGATGGAGAAATGGAGTCCCTTCCACCGCCCACGTGGGGTATCGCATTTACGTATTGCAGCACTAATGTTGCCCAACACTACTTCCGCTCTTGTTTCTATTTGCGGTGAACCCTTTTATGGGTGGTTAGGCTGAAAGTGCAGCTTTCCTACAAGTCCGTGTCTCAGATCCGCGCATGCCGGTCGTGCCACAGAGAACGCTGGTGCTCAGGGTCTCTTGGTGCCCGGATTTCCCGCACGTAGTAATCCAAACTGTGCGACGATTTAAGGTGTACATCAAGGCAAAATCACTTTTTTCTGCTAGTACCCACTGCAACTGTTTTTATTAATTTACGGCTCTCAATATCAGGTATGTGTAAATGTTTTCCCAAGTGATCACGAAAATAGAATGCATGACGGAGGAAGAGGGGACAATGCTACAAGCATCCAGATGGGGGGTCGGGCACGGCTCATGGGCTGTACCATGTCCAGCTCCGATCGAGAAGCGCGTGCGTTCATGGAGGCTATTGATATGCGCTTCTGTTGGGGCCTCCAAAATGATGTCACCTATAGAATAAAGGACAGGCCAGGATTGCTGATCCCGTGACGTCACCGCTGAAAGTCACTGGACGTCGTCGACAGGTACACTGCCACCACGTGTGCGCTTACAGAAATATGTGTATTTCTGTTATTACATCACATTGCAAGCACTATTAGGTATCGGATTCCAATTTGTATGTAGTGTAACGACAATAAAGTGGAGTGCCAGAGAAGCACGCACGCAAAACAACGTAAGACGTCGAGCTTGCGGCATCAATCTCAAGACCCAAAGGAAATCCCGCCAACTGCTGAAGCGAAAGACCACGAGACCTTCACCTAACGAGCCCTCGTTACGCCAGGGCCGCTCTCCTTCGGGTTCCAAGACCGCTGTTCGTCCCCGCTGTAGCTGCCCGTACAGTCAAGGCAGAACTTTTGATCTAGCTGTTGGCGTCGAGGCGACCCTGTACTCCTTTCTCGCGGTGTTCCGACAGTCGCCGGTGCTCGTCGGTGCCGGCGGCGAGGAAGCCTCTTTCCTGGATCCCCGCTGGCTGATAGCGGCTTGCATGTCGCCGCGGCCAGGGCGTCATTAGGAGCTCTCCTGCGGCTCCACCCAGCGCCAGCTGCGGAAAACACCACGCCCTCTGATGACTGCACGAGTTGGCTCTCTCCTTGCCTCCCCGCCCACTCTTTGGGGCCTGCATGACGACGCCTTTGTTTGCTTTTTCTCTCTTCAGGTGCTGGTATCTCTTTTCTGTTGGATGAGTTTGCGCCGCGGTCGTTGCTTCTCTTTTGTGCGCGACCCTGCTGAGTGATCGTGAGTCCTCCGGACGGCTCGACCCATCCCCGCGCCCTCAGCAGTTCGCTGCAGCCACTGCTGCCCGGTATCTCGTTGGTTTTTACTGCACTGCTAACGTTTCGGACGGATGGGCACCCCCGCCGTGGTATAAAACCACGCTGCCCCCTTTTTCGCGAACACCATGTCTTGCTATAAACCGAATGTGTCTCCTCTACTGCCCCCGTTTTATTTTTTGTGTGCGCGTTACGTCGCATGCATAACTTCAGCGGCATGGACACCTTGCTCCACTGAGTAGTTTGTCGTATTCAAGATTATTGTCGTTTTAGGGCTATCCAATGCAAAAAGTTTGCTCTGTCTGTCTGTCTGTCTGTCTGTCTGTCTGTCTGTCTGTCTGTCTGTCTGTCTGTCTGTCTGTCTGTCTGTCTGTCTGTCTGTCTGTCTGTCTGTCTGTCTGTTACTGCTAAATATCAATGACTATTCTTTGCTTCGGCTGTGGAAGGTAGTGAGAGGTAACGGTTTGGCTGGTTCGGTAAAAAAGAAGACAGCCTACTCTCTTGCCAGACGGGCAGCGCTTGCTCAGAGAGAAGTGAGGGTTAGATCGAGTTCAAAAGATGTTTAAGGGCACCTAAGCCATTCTTGTGAGTTTCGAATGCTAAAGCATTGATGTCCAATCCAACTGAGCGCCGCAAAGGGCTTCTTCGAGTGGCATAATTGGCGTCGCAGCCGCAGGCAATTGGAGAATAAACCGCGTATGGCCTGATACGGCTAATTAGGAAGGAACAGCGCACATTTTGACGAGGGACAGACAGAATTACACGCAGAATTACACACCACAGCGCTTGTGGTGTGTAATTCTGTCTGTCCCTCGTGAAAACGTGCGCTATTCCTTCTTATTTATCTGGCCACCAACTAGCCCAACATGGTACCCTCATACGGCTGCCGTCATCACTGGCTAACACCAGTGCGGGGTATACGAGAGCCTTTTAATCTGTTATCGAAGTGGCTCCTATATTTAATAGTGCCAAAATGCTTCCGTTACGACATACTTTCCGCTGATTCGAACGCCTTTTCACAGTCTACAATTGCTATATACACAGGTTTGTTACCTTCCGCGCATTCCTCGATCACTGACTGATGGATGCGATCCATTTGCTGAGGAACGTCCTTCAACTTCAGCCGTTACTCTTGCTTGATGGAAGTCTGGTGGGCATGGTGCTCACACAGTTGACTATTACAATTTAGACAACTTGTGTACATATATCCAGTACTGAAAATTCCATCCCTCCTCTGCGGCTTGAAAACCAGCGCAGCGTCCCTAACCTTTTCTTGGATGTATGTTCGCATAGTTTGAAGTGGGCAATTTGGGGCGCTTTTTTAAGCAGTGCAGTTCGTTTAATGTTGCAGAAAACACCTGTGACAATTGCATGAAGCTCGAATACGTATTGGAAGAACACCATACATGTATAACATCTACCAACAAAAAAGAGAGAGAAGACGGCAAGTGCGCTTTCTGGTGGATTTTTGTGAGATGCAACGCATGCGTAAGGCGGTTCAGTTGTGTAAAAGTATTCGCAGAGAGTAGTAATCTTTTTGCCTTTTTTTGTCAATAAGGTGAGTCTGTATGGTAGCTCTACTCGCTTATATCTGCGGAATCATTTTTCAGACTGTGCCTCTGTCACCACCCAATGCAATTCATTCAGCAGGAGAGAGAGAGAGAGAGAGAGAGAGAGAGAGAGAAGAGAGAGAGAGAGAGAGAGAGAGAGAGAGAGAGAGAGAGTGAGAGAGAGAGGGAGAGAGAGAGAGAGAGAGAGAGAGAGAGAGAGAGAGAGAGGAGAGAGAGAGAGAGAGAGGGAGGAAAGAGCGGGAGGGATGGAGGGAGGGAGAGATAAAGAGAAAGAGAGGGAGAGAGAGGGTGAGAGAGCAATTACCTAAGAAACGGCGGAAGAAATAGGATTGATAACACTCTGTGAGGCTAGATGGCCAGCGAAGGTGTATAAAGTAAAAGTCACATACATTGTTGAGTATGTAGACGCATTTTTTTTTCACCATTTGGTAATGGTAATGAGTATGGCCTTGGGATTATTTAATGAAACTTAGCAGAGCCAGAATTTATTCTGTCGTTTTCCACCCGTAGAAGCCTACGTATTGACAGCAGAGTGTAATTCCATAAAATTCGTAACCTTACTGTGAAGTACTTAATTATGAAAAATAAATTGAACTAGGCGCAATGCACTAGGAGTCGTTTTTGCGGTCAACTTCGTTTTGGAAAAGTCTTGGATAAAACGAGAGTCACAGCCGTTCTCTGCCGAGAATTCGTGATAAAGTTGGCTTTCCCGCCCGAGATTTGTTAACGGACGCAAAAAGTTCCATGGAACCTTGGCAACGAACAGCTTCGCTGTAAGATACCTGTTTTGGTTTGCCACGGTATGCTTCGCATGTACAAAAAAAGGCCCCAGAGAGCGGTGGCCCGTTTGCATGAACCAATCCCGCCTGGCATATATGAGCCTTTAAATCCACATGTACGTTCCACTGTTGCGAGTTTCGTGGGGATCTTCACAAAGGGAGAAAGATCGCCTCTCGTCCATCTCCCGCCCCCTCGGCACGGGTAACCCGAGCCAGTTCTCCGACCTGGGCACGCAACAGTGAGCCGACCCCCTTGCCGCTTCGGCGCCTTACGTACGGTTCCACAAGCAACAAGAGAAACACGCCTCCCGCCCCTCGGAACTCTTAGCCCCGATGTTTGGACCCCGAGACCAGCCGCCAGCAGGCTCCTCGAACCCTCTAGAGGAAGAGAGATAGAGATGCTGAGAGAAACACATAGGCAGCTGAGGGTGGGGGGTGAGGGGGCGCCCAACGCCACGTGGCCGATCTTGCTTACACCCCTGGCTTTCCATTCCTCCGTTCCTTCAATCGGTATGCTCTCCTGCGCGGCTCCTTCGCGGATTGCGGACCGCAGGGCAGCCGACGCATCACACAACTGCCACCACGGCTGGGAGGAGGGCTAGCAAAACACTCGGGGCGGGTCGCTGTGGGGTCTATAAACTCTTCTTGCTCCCTTCAGGGTGGCAATTCCGAGATAGAGTCCAGGGGCGCATCTTGCGCCTCTCCTCCCCTTCTCGCCTTTCTCCCTGCCTAGCTGGCTGCGCGGCCAGGGCCGGCGACGGCGTGCATTTCCTTCCAGGGTAAGCCGGCTGGCGCGCCGGCGACGGGCTGGGTTTCCTTTTTCCGCACCCGGCAGCAGTAGCGCGCCGGGCCGGCTAAGGTTCGCCGCGGCTGTGTTTTTGCTTGCGGGCGCGCGCTGCGCGATGACGGCTCTGTGCGCCTCGCGCCCGACCCGGCGGCGTCGACGGCGTCGGCGGCCCCCTGGCCGGCTCGGCTCGGGTTTTGCGGCACCCGTGGATGTGTAGTCCGAGACGGCCAGCTCCGGTTGCAAAGAGCTCTCTGGCGCGCGCACCTCTCCTCGTCTCCGTCCTCTCTCTCTCTCACTCTTGGGTCCGCATCCTCATCTCGCTTCTCGGCCCCTTCTCCTATGTCGTTCCTTGCATCAACGCCGTTCTCTCGTAACAGTAAACAACCCAAGGCGATTGCACTGCGGGGGCTAGGGAGGGGAGAGGGCGTTGAATTGCGAGGCGACATGATGTGAGGGGAGACGGATGGAACAAACACATGAAGGGAGAGGGGAAAGAAAGGTGCTACGTGCGCACGGAAAGAAAGGAGGATGAAGAGCAAACTCTCCCGTTGCCGGAGGAGGAAGGTCTCGTCGTCGGAGAATCTGCGGTTATAGAAGCGGGCGTATATAAACGCACGCACGGAATGGGAGGGTATACATATACGAGACGGAGGAGAGTTTCTGGAGGAAAGAGAGAGCGGCAAAGACGACTGGAGAAGAAAGAGAGAAAACCGAAGGAAGAGGACGAAAAAAGAAGGGATGGGTGCACGTCGTATGCCGGTTTGGGTTACAATCTCGGCCCGTGTCGGGTTACACGCGACCAGCGGCGGCCGTAACCCGAAGCGACTACCGTAAGCGACGGCTTGAATTCCGGCGGCCGCTGCCTGCCTCTTCTCCTTCTGCGGTTCTCGCACGCGCCCGCCTCTGCTGGCTGCTTACTCTGAGCGTCGCCACCGATGGAGAAAAAGGCCTTGAAGCCAAGTCATCGCTTGCGCGACTAATGGTGCTCACTTGTGCGGATAACAAGCAACTACATCGTGTGGAGGCGGAAAAAGGTCACTGATTCGGTCTAGCGATGAGGAGGAAATGGCTTCGGAATTGTTTGTTGGCGGAGCCGCCTGTCTGTTTCCGTTGCACGAAGCTTTCTTCTTCTCTCAGATGTGTGCTTAGCGCACAGAATGCGAAGCTAGCCGACGAGCTGCGGCGCTCGTTCTGTTTCCCTAACGTCGCGCTTTCCCACGTCTACGTGTTCACAGCCTGTCAATTCTTTATTCACCTATTTTTTCCGGCGTGACGGGTTTTAAGCGCTCTATCATACGGAGTGCGTGTTTGTTCGATAGCGAGAAGTTGAAACGTGAATTGTGCTTTATTGCGCTGTCGTTTCTAAAAGCACAGCAGTCAACTCTACGAAATTGTGCTTGAGAACATTAAAGCTATTCGTCGCTACGTACGTGGAGAAATGAGAAAGAAAGTCAAACCCAGTTCCACCTAGTGTGAAAGCTGCTGCAGAAGCGAAGCTGTGGTGCTCTTGTATCAGCTGGGCGTTCGCCCCAAAACGGCAGCGCCGTCGCCGCGCAAATTCTACGGTCATTGCAAAGAATCGACAGCTAAACGCCAGCGGCTCTAGGCTCCCTCTCTTCTGGAGAGGAACCCGCCCCTGCAAGATCACTGCGCACCGACAGAGGCCTCTGGCGGGTCTGGAAACCTGCTCCTACTCCTGCGTGACGCTTGGCCTACAGCAGACGGACGAGCACGCTCGACCTACAAAAGCTGCGCTGATACAAACAAGCTCACCCGCCCACCCACGCACCCACCTACCTGCTCACTCCGCCCTCCCACTCCCCATCCGGCCGTACGTTTTCCCCTTCGTTTATCTAGTCACTCAGACACAGTCAGCCACCTTCTTACAGTACGCAAAAGTGCGCCTTCATTATCATAATAAGGGTAGTATCCTGGGCAGGTTGGTACTCCATAGCTTAATAAAATGATTGCGCGAAAAAAGGGATACACGGAGAGAGAAAGAATAAAATATTTTTATTTCTCCAGCAGAGGCTGATGTGTGGGTTTCGCCCCGCAGAAGGCGTCCCTAGTCCGGGATGCCTTGACTTCGGCTGGCCGTCCGTGCTCGGGTCACCAACTTAAGCGGGATACACGGACGAAGTGACGGCGGCACACATTGCGCTGTGTGTACGTCTTCACTTTCCGAGTCTCCCCTTTTTTTGCGCAATTATTTTATCTATTCATCATCATCACCAGAATTGTCGTCGTTGTCGTCGTTTTTTTATTGTGCACGACGAAAGCCTCGCCCACAGACTTACAAGTTCCAACTGCCCTTCTTTTTGTCAAGTCTCTTCTTTTAGGGGCGAAGCTCCTTAAGTCATGGGTCTGTCCATCCCTTGTGTCTCGTGGTACGTGACCGCCGCATGCTTTCGGAGATGTCGCAAAGTGGGCCGCGTTGCACGCGCAAGAACCGGCTGCAACCGGCAGCGCAAACTCGGCACCGGGAGCGCGAGCTTGTCTGTGTTCGCCAACGGAGGCGCGAGCGCACGTGCACTGCGAGGGGGAGATCACGCAAGAGATCACGCCACGAACGCAGGCAGTCGTTCTCGGAGAAGTTCGCCCTAAATAAAAGTTCTTTCTTTACCGTTGTGTCCCATCCTACGTGACAAATTGTGGTGGAGGTGCGGGGTAGTCCTCGATGGCGCGGGGTCTTTCACCAGGTCTGGGCCTGGGAGCATTGACTCCGAAAATAAAAGTTGATTTGTACAATGTACGCACACAGTCTTACGTCTTTCTTAATGATGTAATGGGCGAACTTTCACGGGAGAGTTACGGTTACCGATGATCTCCCCCTCTCGATCTTCGCCCCACTTATCATCATTCATTCCGTGGATATGGCGGGATTTTTTTGACATACGGCGTGGCGAGAGCCCTCCCCTTCCTCTTCCTAAGGGGGAGGTGTGGTTCCGAAGCCCCCTTTCGCCGATGTGTCGCCGTAGACGACGTCAGCAAGTCGTCGCGGGGATAATTCAAAGGAAAGGATACTTCAGAACGCTCATTTCGCATTTAAAATGCATGTAAGCCTGCCGGAAGACCTCAAATTCTGGCGCACGTATTCTAGACTTAAGTCTATAGTGGGGTAGTTGTAGAATGCTTACTGCTCTGGTCAGCGAACGCGTGGTTTCTGTTTCGGGGCTCACTTTACGGTCGTCTCACCACATTGTGACGAAAAAAAGGTGTAACTTAAGCTTATCATACTTTCTCACCGCCAACCCCAGCCCACAGCGAAGCGTCGAGTGGTGGCCATTCTTTCTTCTAGCTGGCCTGTCGCCCTCTTTCAACAGTGGTGGTTTTACTAAGGCGGAAACCTCATACGCCTCATTGTAAGGTTGACATCGAATGACCCCGGCGTCGGCACGAATGATGCAAAAACCTTAGAGAACCAAGGGATGGCAGACGCAAACCAAGGCATGCCAGCCGTGCAAAAAAGAGGATTCATGATTACCAAAGTTAATTAATGACTTATTAGTGGTCAAAAGTCATTACTAGCCAGGTGGGATTAAGGTGGATTAAGATAAATAATCTCAATTAAGGTGTATTAATGGGGATATAAAATGAACATGGATGGAGTAATGATAGATTAGTGATTGATAGCAATAATTAGTAAGGGTATTATGGTGGATTAAGATAGATTTTATGGTTTTTTTTGCGACAGTATGCACGTTGGCATAAATACTATGCTACAAGTATAGGTTAACTCCCGTTTCGCGAACAAACGCAAGAAGGGAGCGGTGGTGGGGTCCCCATATCCACCGATGGAGGTCAGGTGGTCTGCCAGGGTGGAGGCCTGTGCCTCGAAGGTGTCGTGTTCTGGCCGCTTGCAATGAAGGGCACGTCCACAGCAAATGTTCCGTGTCGGCATCTTGGGCAGGAGCCGTGCAAAAGGGGCAGCTCTGGTCGAACGGGGCATGGTAGCGTGGTGGCCACTCCCGGGTAACAGCGGGAGAGAGGGCTACACCAACACGAAGTCTTCGCAGCAAGACCTCCTCCCAGCGAGCGAGTCGGCTAGGGAGGTCCGTTCCACACGGTGGAATTAGAGCTCGTGTGGCGCGACGAAGATCTTCTTTCTTTTGTAAAAACTGTCCTGGGGCATCTAATGTCAGTAAAGGCAATGGTCGTGGAACAAATGCAGTGTGGCAGGCACCATCCGCCGCAATGTGAGCGGGAAGCGTATTTCGCCGGACCCACGAGAGCCTCAGAGGGCAGGGGTACGTATCCAGTATGTCATGAATGTCCCTCGAGATAGCCGAGTTGTTATTCACTCGACGTAAATCACGTATGGCCACCGTGGAGTCTGTAAAAATTTGTAAAGTAGTACCTCCAGGGGCTTGATGAAGAGCAGGAGTTAGTGCTTGCAAGCCGTCCCGGATAGCCGTAAGCTCAGCCAGCATAGACGGCAGGGTGCGGTGTGTTTCGTAGAAGCACGTTTGACAGGCCTCTGGGTGGGAAGGACATTGTAGTGTTGTCGTCACCACGTAGTCCTTGGCCCCAGCATCCACAAATGCCTGCACCACCTGGGGTTGAGACTCCGCCTCCAGTTCTTGCGCGACCGCGAAAAGCGTATCAGTATGTCCGTTGCATCGATTGTGAAGTCGCGTTAGTGGCCTGTTGTCGGTCACCTGGTGGTATAGCCAAGGTGGCCTGGTAACGACGCAGGCTGGAGATGTGGGTAGTGAACGACCCATGTAATTTCCTAACGCCGCTGCCTCAGCAACAAAGGTGAGTTTATGCATGCGGGCGGACCGACGCTGATGGACAAGCTCATCCAAGGTGTTAACTTGAGCTTCAGCCTGAAGAGCCAGGATCGGTGTTATCCTAGGGAGGCAGGTAATTGCACGCATTGCGGCTCGGTTAACTGCCTCAAGTCGAGCCCACTCCGCCTGGTTCAGGTGTTGGAATTGTGCCTGGTAAACAAGCCGAGGCTGGAGTACAGACCGCACCAGTAGACGGGCCATTTTGGAACAGGAGCCACCAGACTTCTGTGAGATGCGTCGGATGAGGTGGAGCATCTGTCCCGCTTTTTGGCGAGCTGAACGTATCCACATAGACGCTGACCCAGACGCATAAATTTCTAATCCAAGCACGCGAAGTGAGGTGACAGTGCGTACGGGTCGCCCGCAGAGTTGCAATGCGATTGGAGACATCGCCAGTCGGCGACGGCCCCAAGCACTGGCCACAGGCAGAATAGCTGTCTTTTCGACGGAGAGTGTCAGTCCAGCATCTTCGCACCATTTCTGCGTGTCAGACAAGGCTTGTTGGAGGCACGCGGTTTGCCGAGTCAGGTCTGGGTGTACAGTCCACACTGTGATGTCATCCGCGTACATCAGAAAGTGCATGTCAGGCATAGAGCCGAGATGCCAGGCCAGTGGTAACATAATAACATTAAAAAGGAAGGGCGAGATTACCGATCCCTGAGGCACTCCGCGGACAGGCGTAAAGTGACCGTAACTCGTCCCGCCAATGCGAACCGAAAAGGATCTTTTGGTGAGGAAGTTCCGGAGGAAAGAGCAAACCTTGCCCGGGAGAAGAAGGCCTTGGAGAATTTCCAAGATGGCTCCGTGGCTAACGTTGTCGTATGCCTTTTTTATAGTTGAAGGAGATGGTAGCAAATGTGGGGATAACCGTGATGATAATAATCGCACTGATTATCACGAGAACAGAACTGCTGGTGACCATGGCGGTGGTGGTGGCAATTGCACTAGCAGCGACGCCGATGGAAATTGGGATGTTGTCCTGATGATGATAATCATTATGATGACGATTATAATGATTGTTTTAAATTGAAATTGCGACCTCGCAGCAGTGGCTTCACCTGACCGCCCACGCCATGTTAATCTTGTTTACGAAACCGCCTGATCCCTTTGTTTGAAAAAGAATACGATAACAAGAAAAGATCCGTTCTGGCTGTTCTACAATCTCAAGGCCGGTTGTTTTGTAAGGTGCCGGACTGTTTCGTTCACCGGTCGTATTCTTCGAACGCGCCCCCAGTGTCCACCTCTCCTCCTCCTGCATCCTTCCTCCCAGGGTTGGGGACGGCGAAATAAGCGCGAGTAAGCAGAAAGGAAGAAAAAGCAAGGAATGCGCGGCGTATACGGCTGAAACTTTAGAGCCTGTAACACGAGAGACGCGACGTGAAGGGGAAAGTAAATAGCACGTACCGAGGCGGTAAAATGCGCAAAAGTAAGAGTTCCGTTGTTAATTTGAAATTCTATACAACGGCGTATCCATGCCGACATGCTCTCTCTCTCTTTCT
The DNA here is from genome assembly GCF_048455015.1 of Haemaphysalis longicornis. Lineage (NCBI taxonomy): Eukaryota > Metazoa > Arthropoda > Arachnida > Ixodida > Ixodidae > Haemaphysalis > Haemaphysalis longicornis. Next base: position 35,125,795 of record NW_027526460.1, read on the forward strand.
CTCTCTCACTAGCGCAGCGTCTGTGTCGCTTTCGTTCTTATTCTCGAGTTGAGTGCGGCCGTCTCTCGTTACGACAGTGGCGAGACCGATATTGGTGTTGTTTCACCTGCGGCCCGACCGATCGAGCTGCGTCACCCAGCTTACATTTATATATGCACGAAGGCTTCTATAAAGGTAAAATAAATTTAGAAAAAGGGAAAATACGCGGTACAATTCGAGTTATCTGGACGGGGTTGCCGGAGCGTACTGTGCGCCGAATAAATTGAGCTGCACGTGTGGGTAGCTATCTGCGCATGCGCGTAAATGGGAAGTAATCTGCAGGATTCGTAAAGTGAGGACAACAGAAAAAGTGTTGATTTATTGTTTAACGCGCCGACGCTACACAGGCGGTGAGGCGCGCCGCAGAGGAGGGCTCCGAATTAATTTTGACCACCTGGGGATCTTTAAGGTGCGCCGAAATCTCGAACGGACGCACGTTTTTGCTTTCGCCTCCAACAGAAAAGCGGCCGCCGCAGCCGGGAATCGAACCCGTATCCCTGTGCTCAGCAGCACAACGCCATAGCCACTGGGCCACCGCGGCGGGTAACAGAGAAAGCTCTGTGCGAGTCTTAAATTAAATGTTTTTCCTGATATGCAACGGTATCAAAGAATGTTGCCTTGCAGTGGATCGCTTCAGCATAATGTGTTCCGTTTTACGGATGAGGTGTCTATGGCTAGGACCCAGTAGATTATCTCCGGCAACAGAGCGATGTAGACAAGGAATCGCATGCGAGCGTAGCGCCACCTTGCGGTGCCCACTAAAATCCATGGGATTGTAATACCGTGCGCGACACCTGAAGCGTATGGGAAAAATTCATCAAAAAATAGAAACGGTCTTAAGGCCTTCATATTTTATTTTATTTTTATTTATTTATTTGTGGAATACTGCAGGCCAAAAAGGCCCAAGTGGGAGGGGCACAAATACAACCACAAAATCAACACATGAGTGACACAGCGTGACTAAAATGCATTTCAGAGAGGATAGAGAGTAGAAAAACATCAAATCAAAGTATTCCAGGGACATTTGGAGTGGCGGTCAAAATTCACACAATTAAACATTTGGTTCATCAAGATATAAGGTTTCGGAGTAATTATGGTGTAAGTTGTTCCATTCTGTAATAATCCTCGGGAAAAAGGAAAACCTAAATAAATTAGTCCGAGCGAAAGATGGAGTTAAAGAGAAAACATGAGAATGACGAGTGGGTCAAAACTGGGGTGACACAATTTGATGGGACTAATTGATTGATTGCGGGGTTTAACGCGCCGACGCAACGCAGACGATGAGGCGCGCCGTAGTGGACGGCTCCGGATTAATTTTGACCAATGGGGATCTTTAACGTGCGCTGAAATCTCGTACGCACGGGCGTTTTTTCTTTTCGCTTCCATCAGAAAAATTTGACGGGACTAGCGCAAGTTTGTTGTTAATTAGTGAGTTCAAGGATTTTAGACGGGGAATCTGACGTCGCGATTGTAGTGCCTGGATTTCATTATCACGCATTAGCATAGTAATGATGTACCACGACAATACGTCGAGTAAATAAAACGCACTGGTCGCCTTTGAATCTTTTCAAGGAAATATATGTTAAATTTAGCATGCGGATCCCACGCAATACAAGCGTATTCTAGCTTTGGACGTATTAAAGTGTTATTATATGCTAATAGTTTCACTTGGGAGGGGGCGTCTCTCAGTTTATGCCCCAGAAGACAGTTTCCAGAAAGCGAGGACGACACATCGGCAATGTGTTTATTCCAACACAACTAATTCGTTATTGTTAAACCGAGTTATTCGTTATTGTTGAACTGATATAAGGCGGCTTATATTGCCTTTGAAAAATGTCTTCCCCGTAATGCATTTGGGTTTGGTGGTGAAGGCGACTTTAGGGCAATAGGTGAAAGCTTGGTTTTTGTAAGCGGGCTTTTCCACTTTCTACGTCGCGCAGGGAAGCACGGCTATCTACGGAGGGAGTACAATTACAAAGACGGCTCCAAGTCTTGCGTTATTGAAAGCATCTTGAAAAAAAAATTATATGAAAGATATCCGCTAAAACGACTCTACCGTTACGCCCAGTTTCGTTTGCTTTGCGTAGTTCACAGCGAAGTTGTAAACGTTACACAGTCTCCTGTATTCTCGTGAAATTTGCCGCACGGTCATCACTACGACCGCAGCGGGAACAGACTGAATTACCGCTCGAGCGCATTCCTAAAAAAAATATTCTTCAAATGGCTCGAAGAGGAGGATTTGTGTGGGGTGGCCTTAATAAGGACCCTGCAACAGTTTTTTTCAACTTGATTTGAAATCATAAATGCTTGCAGAACGTAGTCACCCAACACACCCAGTACTTAGATTAGGGAGTCGCAAAGTACCTCAGCCAAAAATTACTGCTCTATTCCCATCAGATAACACGCTCAAAAGATTCTTCTCTCTTCCCCAGTCTAGCGTTCTTCGACGGCTCGAATTACGTCACTAAGGCCATGTAGCGGCTGTTGGCCGGTTTTCCTTCAGTTGCAACAATGAACGCTTTTCGATAGCAAGTTTAAAAATAAAGCCACAGAAACAAAGCAGAAATGGAAGGCGTATCTGGTGCGACGAGCAAATCACGCAGTGCCGCTCCGTGCTGGTGATAACTAGTGGCTCCAGACGCGAAGGAAAGAGTGAAAGCGCTTATCGAAAGTGTTGCAGGGTCTATTGAAGTCCTGCCGTGACCCGTCAATGGCCTCACTTCCGAGATTCTTTTGCAAACTCCGGTTGCTCGGTTTGCCACCTCAGCGATGCAATAGCCGACATACACCATTTGATGTGGTCTTTCCTCGCTTTGCGGCCGACGAGACTGCGGCATCTTGCGGTGATAGGCCTCCGCGTAGGCGACGCGTAGGCGACACACATGGGCCCCATCACCGTTCCCTCCTAGACTTCATCCACGAAGCGAAGATCATGTTCATCCAATCAACTTTCGTCATCATTAACTCATACTCACTCATCTATGCCCTGTGGCAAAATAAACGCTCTTAAGGAAATCATACTGTCAACCTGGAATCGTACTATTAACAGCCGATCTGTTTTAAGCTTTTAGTTCCTCTGTTTAGCATTACCAGAAAAAAAAATGCCAAGAAAAAACACCGAGTGCACGTGAACGTGTACCTGGTGAGGAGTGCCCGGTGTCACCCAGCCCGACCTTCGAGAACAATCTGCCCAGAGTTCGTGGCGTGACGTGCTGTTGTCCTCGCCAGTTCACGTGCGTCCGCGTGCGTTCGTGGGGAGCACAGACGCCGGGCTCACGCTACGTACGGGTTCCGCGGGTTCCAGCGCAAGCTAATGAGACCCACTTTGTCAGAAATCCGGAAAGAAGTGGACAAAACGATCCGGCGCTGCCAGTCATGGAGACCTGTCAGCGGCAAGTCAAGAAATACATGTAAGGTGCAACAGCCAGGTCTCTGACGAAGGGAGAGGGGCCGCCAGCTATGCGGTTTCTCAAGCCTTGCGCCACTAGTGCAAGCAGCGGCATTTTTTTAGAATCATACTCCGGAGACGCTGGTAGTTACACCCAAGGAGGCAGCAATCATCAGCGCTACAGGCAATGATATTTTTGCGGGCAGTGGTAATTTGGAATTGGCATCGCGGTCGCTGAGCTGTTGCAGTTGCTCCAGATTACAGTGACGAGCCTACAGCCATACTGAATCCTTCTGAAGGACGGATGACGATGGATATTGCTTCTTTCGCAGTTACATAGAGGGGCAGGTTACAAGCCAACTTGTGGGAAATGGCAGTAAATAAAATGTTTGTTGCAAGTTCTCAACCGCAGATGATCTGAGTTAATCGGGAGCGCTCGGTTACGCCGCGCACAGTATTTTCTTTCGACGGTTCTATTTTCACGGAGAAGGAAAATAAATGGGATAAGCGACAATTACACGAGATAGATAGATGGAGAGAGCCAGAGAGAGAGAGAGAGAGAATGCAGAATAGCGCTGTAAGCGGAGTCCATGGTTTAAAAAAAATCGTCTAGCAAAATACAGCCAGCGGATGAAACGCAATGCCCGGTTTATATCGGGTGAAAGTTTAGACACTGGCGAAAATTTCTCGGGCTTGGCCAGCTCCGCGGTGTAATGTTTCCCTCAGCACCACACATCTTGCGTGGAAATTTTGCTTATTTGTTCTTTTGTGTCGTTGTGTTTCTGCAAAAACGCGCGTTCGCCGAAAGGGTGAGCAGTGCAGGCAGGTGAAAGAATAAATGTGAAAATGGAGGCGGAGGCTGGTTCGTTGGCGGCCGCCACCGCGACGCATGGAGGACGACAGCTCCTAAGAAATCTGAGCACGGGGTGAGGCATCGCGTGTCGCAAATAAGAAGGAATGAGAATGAACGCAGCATGGCGTTCGCGAGAGCGGAAAAGATCCCAATCTCTCTCTCTCTCTCTCTCTCTCTCTCTCTCTCTCTCTCTCTCTCTCTCTCTCTCTCTCTCTCTCTCTCTCTCTCTCTCTCTCTCTCTCTCTCTCTACGCACACACGCACACTGCGCGCGCCCGCGTGTGTGTGTGCGTGCGTGCGTGAAATATTTGGTGAGATACTGGTAATTCCAACAATAATTGCAATTTATGGATAATTCAAACCGTACGATCCAGTCCGTTCAAGCTCTATAGAAGTCTATGTATGAAAACGCCAATTCGAACGTCATTAGGTAATGCGAATTACGCGCCACAGCGGCGGTGGTCTACCCCCTCCACACACACACCCACACGCGCACGCACACGCACACACACGCACGCATGCACACACGCACACACACACACAGACACACACACACAGAGTGACACACACGCAGACACACACACGCACAGGCGCACGCACGCACGCGCACGCGCAGGCGCGTGTAGGAGAGAGTTGAAATGATTCCATGAAAATTTCGAAGTATTTTTGCAGGACGCAGGATGCCTCTTTTCACTCTCTTCTTATCAGAGCCGCACCGGATGTTATAGTTGGCAATCCTACTGCAGGCATTGCTGTTGGCGATATTTTTTGCAAGTGCGGGTTGCTAGCTTGATCCCCAAAGTGGGCCGTAATTATGTTGAATTATAAAACCGATAAAGCAAGCTATCGCATGTGCGCGTGCAGTTAAAATGAAAATTCGAAGCCAGCACGCAATCTTCGCTCTCTCTGCTGTTTTCCTTGACATCGATTTTTCAACCTTTTTACGTTTCATACGTGTGGACTGATGACGTTAAGCCCCCTCTCGGCGTCTTTCCTGGCTGGAAAAGTGGGCGTCCTTTCACGCGATCCGGTCGTCAGCAACTTGTAATGAGCGCATTGTCCTACTCAACGGCTAACGAGAAAGAAATCGACACTTGCGCTGGTCTTGCCTCATCGACGCACTAGTGCGCAGCGTCAATCTCCTCTAGAAGATTCCCGCTTAGAGCGCAGCAGCGCGTTTCGGAGTACACTTGGCTTGACTACCTGAAACAAATACCATTGCGTGCGCCCACAAAGACTCGTAATACAGCGCAGCGGTTACGGGCTAACTCCTCAGTTTGTGTGTGCGTGTGTGTGCGTGTGCGCGTGTGCGCGTGCGGGTGAGTGCGTGTGCGTTCGCGTGTGCCTGTGTTCGTTACAATCTCCCTTAGTCCACCTGTTTACCTCCGGCACTTCATATTTTGACATAAGATGGCGTATATTGCCCCAGCGAAATGCCTTCGGGCCCGTGCGCCCCCCCCCCCCCCCCCCCCCCCCCAAATATTTCGCGCCAGGCTGGGGTGCCGTTTAAGTAGCCTGAGGAACCGCCTGACGTCACCTGCAGGCGCGGAACCTGCAGTTTTAAAGTTTTAAGGACATTCCTGCTCATATAAAGCTGAAAATAAGGGCTACGTCAACGTATGATTCCTGTGCCCGCTCCATATGCTGTACATGTCAACATATACTGCCCGGATGTATTTCGCGCCGTGTACACCGAGCAGCGCCGGTAACCTGCCGCGAGCCGATCGAGGCAGTCCCGTTATTTCGCTGGCGGAACAGCGCGGCCGGTAAATGACGGAACAGCAGGAAAAGCCTCATATAGGCATACATGTGGTCTGAACTTTAGCGTGTCATTCCTTGTCTTTACAGTGGTACAAAGTGTAATCACATGACAGAGCATGTCACTGTATTTTGTTCAGTCAACTATCAATCCTTGATATCTTTATTTTTCTACCGAAATCGCATTTTATTGACTATTGCAGTTCCATAATTTCTGCTGTATGAAAAGCATTGCTCTGCCCATCTTGTATTTCCTCCACATCAACAAAACTGTGCAGTTCTCTTTATTGCGGAGCTTTGTCTTTTTGGCACTATTCCATTGTTTTCTTGGCCTCCCTCTTGGTTAGAATCAGCATTCTGTATTTGCTAAACCGGAATTTTACTGAAGCCATCTCTGTTCGATTTAAAGGATAGAAATAGAATGAAATTTAAGAAACGTGCATCAAGCTCAACATTCAACAGCAGTAAAATAAGGTGTTCCGCTAAGCATAATATTACTATTAACAAAAAGGCGATTACTTAAGGACGAAAACGCACGTTTGCTAGCTTCACCGCCATAATATACTGTAACGTAGTATTTTGGTTACATACTGCCGCTACTGTTGCATGCCGATCGGAATGAAGAGGTCGAGGCGTCGAAGAAGTTTTAAAGGTTAACTTGTTTACTTTACTGATGACATTGGTGACATTTAGCACATACAAACTTGAAACAATTACACTTATTACATAGATGAAAAAGACAGTCAAAAGATTAAGGGTACTTAGCGGGACATAGCTGGCGGGCGAAGGGCTCCCGGCGGGAGGGCACGACGACGGGCGGCAGAGTATCTGAAGTCAGCTGGTGCAGGCCGCCCTCTTTCCTCTCAATAGCCAGAGGGGCCGCGTTATATTTGCTTTGGGGGGACGCATTGGGGGAAAAAGCGCATCTTAGCGTGTGCGGACCGGGTGGGAAAAGGCTAAGGCACACCCGCAGCCAATCAGGAAGACGCTTCTCAGCTCCAATCAGACATGTCCCCGCCAAAGTGAAAAGGACCAAAAACACAGACACAAGGTTTCGACTCGAAAACGCGCACTCGGAGAACCACGCGTGTAAAGAAAGTAGTTTAGAAAAAACTCACTAAAGTAAACAGGGGAAAAGGGAAGGTCGTCGGAAGAACACAGCGGCCCGCGTAGGCGCGCAACGGGGGAGTCGGAGACGCCAGTGCGTGCGGTAACAGAAGCCGAGGCGAGGGTTCGCTTCCCCCAACAGCCGTCGTCTCCCGGTCGGCCGACAGGCAGACACACGCGCCGGAGCCGTTTCTCAGAAAAAAGGGCCAGGGCCCAGCCGCGTCCGAAGCGCTTTTACACACAACACTTTGGAGGAAGAGCCCTGGCTGCGGGCACAGAACTAAAAAACAACCAGAAAACATCAAGGGATCTCCTCTTCGCGACAATACGAATGTGCCGCACGTACAGTCCACTGCGATTCGAAGGTTATGGCGGGAAAGCTACTCTTTCAAATGAAGCTGACAGAACACCAGCTTTAGCAAATATTCCATGCCAGTTTCGTTATCGTCGGCGTAGATAAAAGGCAACCAAGTCTGTGCTTGATAACAACAAATGTAAAGCTTGAAACCCAAAGGGTGGCAAGTCACTCGTGCGGGCCAATGTTGTAGCATGGAACACCCAATAAGGGATAGAAGAGTGCGAAATATTGATTTTCATGGTTCCGAAACGAAACCGTGGAACGGTGGCACGCGTGGCCGCTGGATCCTGGCGCGATGACCTTCAAATCGTGCTAGACTGTACTTAATAGCTGATAAGAAAACTTATTAGTCCCTTTCCTAAAGAAAAATCTAAAATACGCGAATCTTGATCGTAAACACCCAGTGTTGGCCTCCACTTCCGCCTGACGAACTTCGGGGACCGCGCGCCACTCACGAGCACACTCATGATCACGCTCACGAGCGCGTGCCCGCATAACCACCTGCTCTACGAACGAACGAATCACCCGTGGCCTACCCATAGATCAGTGAGCGGGAATTTAGTCAATTATCATTATCATCATCATCATCTAAGCTCCTTAAGGGGGGCTTTACTGTTAGTGTTCAGCATACACAAATAGCATGTTAAAGTCAGTTATTTCAAGCTTCGTTTGAAAAACAACGCGCAAGAAGCCTTGCCTACATACTTCCCCGTGCCATCTTTTGGTCGACCGCGGGCCCCCCCTGAAAAAAATTCCTGGCTACGCGCCTGTCCCCAGCTATTCTAGTAAGGTCATTCTAATACGGTTTTTTTGTAAGTGTCGTGTGTGAAAAATAAGCTGTGTATCATGTTTACTAAGGCACGGATCTGGAAAAGCAATTTCATGTATTTTTTTTATTTGTAACATACTGCCAGCCACCTGTTGGCAGCCAAGGCAGGAGTGGTTACATATTGATATATTCAGCACTGTGGTGCAGCGGAGAACTCACGTGGTACAGCGAAACACGTAACCGAACAAGGAAGACAAAGTTTTCTGAGTAGAAACCAACAATCCTATTTTTGTTGAGGCGAAACCAATGAGTCACGACAAGCTGCAGCGCTGTATGTCACGGGACTACCTCGCTTTCTTTGTATGTGTAGCCGCAAACCGATGAATGTGCATGAAATCTTGAGAAAGTATATGCTCTTCTATACTCGGTGACAACTTAAGAACGGCACCGGAAGTTGCCGCTGTGCCTTATCACCGTAGCCGGATGTTTCTCCGCGCGGCGCAAGTAGGGCATTACAGGGAATATTTTCAACATGGCGTGGGCCGTTCCCGTGATTTTTTGGACTTAATGTGCTTATAAACGACTCCAGTGACGACAAACAAACTGCGTGAGACAAGGCAGACGATATCACGCATTCATATCAAACCCCTTTCAAAATGCGCGCGCACTGACGTCACGGGTCCGGCGCTTTGGCGGGGTGATACTGGTGATACACTACATGAGGTGGTGCCGTTCTTGAGTTGTAACCGAGTATGCAAGCATGCGCCGTTGTGAGCTACGTCGTGGCTGAATGAAGATCGAATAGGAGAAACTAGGGGGGAGAAAACGTCTGACGCGGTGCACAGGCGTGGGGCGACTTTCTCAGCGAAGTTCACGTACACGTGAGAGAGTAAACTTGAACATAAACACTCGCGTTGAGTCTGGCGTCGCCTCATGTTCTCGGGCATAACACACCCGAGCCAGGGGAGCGTTCGCGCTCTCGAGGATCTCGGATTCTCGGCGCGGCCGTAAATTGCGGTTTTTTTCTGCGCGGCTTCGGTGGTGTCGAGTGGCTAAGCGCGCCGTGGCCGACCGTTTTCGTTTCTCGGCAGAGAAAATTCTTCGAATCGTCGGAGCAAGCTGACACCGTCACCTATGGAAAACGGAAAGAAAAGGGTGCCCAATATATAATCCTCTCCAGTATATGTTTTATCCTTGTACGGTGCAGTATGGCAGAGGGACAGCATAGTGAACTGCTTGTTTGTTCCGGTGTGTGCACTTTTAGTTTTTCCAGTATCCCAGGGGAGTGACCGAGCTTGCAAATAACACATACTCCAACGGCGTTAACGGTACCCCGCATTCGGGTTGAACCACGTAAACAGGACCAGGTCTGTGTGGAGGTG
>NW_027526460.1:35135547-35160858 GCF_048455015.1 Haemaphysalis longicornis
AAGCCCCGAGGTCTGTCTTTACCTCGTAGGTGAGTACCGCGCACATCCTCCTCCTCGGCGTTGTCAGCCGACGCGCCAGAGCATTCTAGCAGGCAGCCGCGCGTCCAGCCTGACTATATTTCGCTAAGACCGAACGACGGCCCGCAACAAATGCACAACACGGTATTCTATATATATGTATATACCTGAATTCTCTTCAGCTGCTTCCCACCTTGTACGTCCTACGGGGCCGAGCCGTACACCCGATATCCCAGTGGGCGTGTTCGGCCGCCATGGGGCGGTGGTTCCTAGAGGGCGTAACTCCGAAATTCTCCGGCCGACTCTGCCGCCGCCGCCAGGCCCCGGGCTCGCCCTCCCTGTACGGCTTGGCTTGGCTTGGCTTGGCTTGGCTAAAAATTGTTTTTTTTTTTTTGCTCTTCGCCTTTACCGACCTGGCTGATGTGGTGGACACGTACCGTACAAGTCAAGCGCGCCCACAGCGTGATGTCCAGACCAGCCCACCCTCACAACCGCGCCCACCCCTGCGAAACCGTGCATACTTGCAACATCTCCTCCCTCTCTTCCTCCCCCCAGCCCCCACTGCCTTCGGTCGCATCCGATCTGAGGTACGTGTTATTTTGTTATTTTACGCGCGGGGCGTTGTTGAGTTTTTGCGATGGTTTCGTGAAACAAAGTCGGGAAAAGAAAAGCGGTCGCGTATGGAAGGTGGGTGGAGATTCTCACGAGTGCCGGGGCGCGATACGTACGGGCACTATTACTCTTGCCTACTCAGTTCGCACCGCTCGTTAGAGCATCCGGATACTCTAGCCTTTATATGCCAAAAAAAAAAAAAAGATATTGCAGGGCTTCATCCAGCCTAATCTTCGTCATTTTCTCTCCGTCGAATTACTCGCGCGATAATTCGTTCGACAGCGCCATTTTTGGAGTTGTTAAAAAAACACGCTGCAATGTATTTTTGCTTTCTCTACTATTCAAAACGTTGCGCAATCTCCGGTCGGCGCTGTAGGCTACATTACAGCCGGTCCTTAGGCTCAACCGCCAACCTCAAAGAGTATAATTTAGGTGGTTGCGGTGGAACTCATGCAACAGCAAACCTATACACGACGACAAAAAGCCTGCAACCGCCTCCTTTTAGATTGATGACTATATTGATGATGGTGGTGGTGGTGCAGAAGAAGAAGAGGAGGAGGAAGAAGAACAGGAAGAAGAGGAAGAAAAAGAAGGAGAAGAGGAAGAAGAGGAGGAGGAGGAAGAATAAGAAGAGGAGGAGGAGGAAGAAGAAGAAAAAAGAAGAAGAAGAAGAAGAAGAAGAAGAAGAAGAAGAAGAAGAAGAAGAAGAAGAACTGTGGCAGAGAGAGAGAGAGAGAGAGAGAGAGAGAGAGAGAGAGAGAGAGAGAGAGAGAGAGAGAAGTTTTATTGCCGCAAGGGCTAATTTGGGGAAGGGGTAGTGACAGAGGGAGGAAGGCCCCAGTGACTTTGGCAGCCCGATCAACGATGGCTTCTTGCACCGCCGAATCCGAGCTGCCCGACGGCCTCGCCCAGTGCTCATCGTCTCAATATGGGGGGAATGGGTGTGGGGGCATTGCCATAGGAGGTCATCGATGGTTTGGACCACCCCACAAACGGGGCAGTGGGGTGAGGAGTACAGAGCGGGGTGCATGAGGTGCAGGCGGGAGAGGCAAGGAAGGGTGTACGTGTGCACTAAGCGCCATAGGCGTACTTCGGCGTGAGAGAGCGCCGGGTGTGCAGGGGGCAGTAGACAGAGGGAGAGGCGGTAATGAGACGTAATCTCATGAAAGGAAATGAGCCGATCTCGAACTTACGGGGCAACCGTGTACGGCTCGGGACATAGCGTCGCAGGCATAGTGTACAACTCCAAAATTTAAGACTGCTGGCATCCGTTTCGCAGCTGTCTTCGGTTAGCCGACTGTGTCTTTCCTGCCAAACTGTCTTTTCTGTGGTCTTAATGACATGGCTGCAATTTTATGGCAGGCCCTATTGCCGCAAATACAAAACCTACCCCGCCACGACAGGAAGATACTCGGGTGGAAGAGATCTTATTAGAGAGAAAAGTGGAGTTAGATCAGACGTATGTAATGCGGAGAGCTGCCACTAGGTGCAGCACCGGTGTTACAGAGTGGCTTCCGAGAGACCCGACGGCAAATAACTCAAAAGAACGGGGACGCCGGCGAAGTGGTCGTTCGAACAGCTGCAGAACGGGACGCTTACTGCGGAAAGAACAACAAACAAGCGCTTCTTTGTCATCATTTTCTCTCTCCGTGTTCCGATTGTGCGTTGTTCGCGTTACAGAAACTCGTTGAAGGCATGATATTAGATATTTCGGCGCCAAAAAATGGATAACAGCGCAGAATAGGAGCAGTTCGAAGTGGATGTGGTGGTGGCCCGAAAAATACCCACTTAGGGGGATTGGCCAAGAAGAGTTCTTTTTCCAGTGCAATAAATCCTGCGAAAAAACACACGAAAAAACAAGAAAGAACAGAAGGAAAACTAGGTAAAATTCATTGTACGACAGAACTTATTTCCGCACTGTGATCATGATGGTGGTAGTGGTGGTGATGATGATGATGACAATGGTGATGAAGCAGTAATTGGTGAAAATTAGTTCACGTTCAGGGATTGACTTTATAAAAGCAGCATATCCTTAGTGAAAGTGGATATACCAAGATACTGGTGTTTCATCCCCATCATTTCTCGCTTGCTTTTCATGAGCGCTAAACAGGCTGCTCTGAGAGCGGAGGACCAAGAGGGAAGAGGCACTCACCGTCGTCCCTCGGACTGGTCCCGGGCTCCCCCACGTGCGGCGCGGCGATGGCCGACGCGTCGTCGCCGCCTTCTGCGGCCACGGCGGTGAACCTGAACGAGCCGTGCTGCCTCGCAGCCTGCTGCAGCGACGAGGGCGTGAGGCGCGCGGACCTGCGGTGCTTGTGGCTGCGCTGCTGCTGCTCGCCGGCGGAGTCCTCGAGGCCGCTCTCCTCCTCTTCCGAGCTGGTGGCCGCGAAGTGCCCCAGGTTGAGCCCCTGCGTGTCCCGACGGTCCACCACCTTCTCGTAGCCGTACCAGCCCAGCAGCTCGTTCATCGTCGTCTCCGCGTAGTCCTGCACCCAGAGAGGGAGACGGTAAAAATGAGTAGTGTCACTCAGTTGTGACTATCTCAACATACCTTGTCTAAAGAGAGTGAAGCACACAAACTGCCGAGTTTTACCAATCGCCGGAGATAAGTGGTACATACGCCTTCTTGGAAACGATACGCGATTCGAGATCACAATCCTCTCTGTATGAAAATAAGTCACTGTGTTTGTTTGGTAGGAAGACACAGACTGAGACTGAGACTGAGACTGAGACTGAGACTGAGACTGAGACTGAGACTGTGACTGTGACTGTGACTCTGACCGACCGACCGACCGACCCACCGACCGACTGACTGACTGACTGACTGACTGACTGACTGACTGACTGACTGATAATGAAAATGCGGCTGGAAGGATCCGCTATGCGTTAGGCCCCTGGACAAGAGGGAGCACGCTAGATAATTAAGAAAAGAAATGCTCTCAATGAAAACGTCTGGTTGGTAATAGTAGGCAAAATATGGCTGCATTGCTCCGTAGCAAGCGTGTTATGCCCAATGCACCTTAGACACTAGCATTGTACTTACTTAATTTTTGATGGGAGGTTATCCCTGTAGAATTTATTATTGGAATCGAACAGTTGGTGGGTATTTTTGAGACCCATAGAGTCGAGGCCCTGTTTAACGACTTTTCGAGCAGTTGAAATGCGGCTCCAGAGGAACCCGTGGTCGCTCGCCTAATTTGGGCCGTCCTGTAAATGTGTCCAAACTTAGAGCTCGAGTACCACGCTCCTGTGTTTTGTGATTAATTCACAAAGGTAAGTAAGGATGTGTGTAGCGAGCGCCATGACGGGAACATTGATACTGAAGATGCGCACTGCATCGTTCGTCTTAGGTTTCTTTCCAAGCGGCATTCCAGACAATTGCCCCCTCTGGCCGCCATCGTGGAGATAGTTGATACTGCAAGCACAATTTTTAACCCGAGCCATTTATCATTGAACCTTTCCAAACCATGGTTCCGCAGATGCCCTAAGCACGCACAGTAGGCAGTCCATCTTTTCCCACGTAACGCCTCGGAGGAAACTCAGATAAAAAATGGCTGCCCGGTCTGAAAAACCTCCCCACAAGCCAGGCGATCGTCCATTTTATAGGTCAGTCTGTTGGTGGTGGTGATGGTGGTGGTGAATGGTGATTATGTTTACTAACGGGTGGAGGAGAAGGAATAAACGTGTCTCAAAAACAGTCAGCCCTGGGGAATAGTCCTCATTCCAGGACCTCTCGAGTCCGTTCGGCTTCTTGGGTGGATCTAGCCTTGCGTGATATGACGGCAATTGCTCCCCAGTTCAACACCTTGCCGCTATACGCTGGAAATCACCAGGAGTCACTGAGGCGTGTGCCACTTAAAAACCCGAGGATCAGGCGCGAAATGTCTCTCCTCGCCAGACTGTTGATTTGTGGAGAACGTTGATCCTTACTTTCTCTCGACAATTTCTTTAAAGCTCGCCATCTGGTAAGACGCGTAAATTCATGAACGCCGGCTTGTTTGTTGAGGAACACCCGCACACGGGGATTACCTGTTTTACATGCTCCTTTCTTCTAGGATACGCCTGCAACACATCACAGGTTGAGCAAAAAGAAGAGGACGAAGAGTAGGTGCCTGCCTGCGTAGTATGAAGCCTACCTGGACGCTGATGACCTAGACTTGCCCAAGTCCCATGCAGCCAACAGCTACCTAAGTGCCATTCACCTATTCTTTTTCTCCCAACCTAAGCTGAGCGAAGGCTCAAGCTCGCAATTTCCAAATTTCCAGGTGTGTCGGCAGCGAAAAGGGAAAATAAAAACGGAAGAACAAATGGAATGAAAACAAGTAGCTCAATCGTTGAAATACACAAAAGCAAAAGCGAGCAAAGTAGACACACTAAAACTGTTGCTACCAGACAGCCCCGCCGACAGGCCCTTTCAGATCCGCATTGATTGTATTCGAACACTGTTGGTTTTCTTAACAACCTTCATTTCTCGTCATAAAGCTAGTGGCTACACCGGTAGATTAGCTCTGATGTGCGGCGACACCTCAGCCAATCACAATGGGGGGGGAGCGAAACTCTTGACGGTGACCGAGTCTCATGTTATCGGCGAAGTGAAGGCTGTACACACACCCACTGGAAAAATGAAGGAAAGAAAAGAAGGAAGTGAGGAAGGGGAGTGGCGGGTGGGTGTCGAGACTTGAGAAGGGTCGCCGTAGCCGGTGGTGGGCGCGAGGCAGCCCATCGGTGGCAGCGCCGGTGCCTCCCCTTCGGACGGTCCGCTCAAGGGGCCGGGTAGTAGTACGCGGGCTCGGCGCAGAAATCCCTTAATTCTAGAGCAGCGCGTCGTCCGTTCGTCAGGCTTCGGCGGCGGCGGCGGCGTCGCTGGGAGGGGACGACGCGCCCGAGCCGACAGTCTATAATTTGTCCCGCGCAAGCAGTCGCTCCTGCCGCCCTGGCAGCGACGGCCGCACGTCCCGGCGTCTGACGGCGGCGGACTGCCACGCCAGAAGACGACGACTACGCCTACCGCCGCCACTGCCTCCGTGGTACACAGCGCCGTATATTCGAGCGCCGCCGTTTCCTCTC
Source organism: Haemaphysalis longicornis (assembly GCF_048455015.1). Classification (NCBI taxonomy): domain Eukaryota; kingdom Metazoa; phylum Arthropoda; class Arachnida; order Ixodida; family Ixodidae; genus Haemaphysalis; species Haemaphysalis longicornis. The sequence goes on from NW_027526460.1 coordinate 35,141,245, forward strand.
TTCAAGGGACTCCCTTTTTTTTTTTTTTCTTCTTTTCGGGGTTTGGTGCTGTCGCCGGCACAGAGGCTGGGCAGCAACGGCGGCTCTGGTCTCTGTTTTTCGATGGGAGGAGTCGCGAGAACGGTCTGCGAGGGCCCTGGCGCTGCGCGCTATGGACTCACGGAGAGGCAGCCGCGTTCACCGGCGTATATTTAGTTCGGCCGGCGATGATCACGAACAGGAGCACAATTTGCTCGAGGAGAGGAGGTGCGGCGATTGCTGTGTAGAGCGGCGGTGTCAGATCAGCAGGTAATGGGGCAATCTCGTCGGATAAGGTTCGTGTGGTCACCCAAGTTCCGAGTTCCACTCTATTCTAAACTAGCGTAATCTCTTGCCGCCGTCGATGTGAAGGAATCGTTTTTAAACAAAGCAGAGACATAGACTTGCGCTCTCACATTAAACGGAAGAGCGAGCGCATTGGCCATGTTTTGTTACGCGTGCATACCAGTGCCTCGTCTCTCTCTCTCTCTCTCTCTCTCTCTCTCTCTCTCTCTCTCTCTCTCTCTCTCTCTCTCTCTCTCTCTCTCTCTCTACACATACACACACGCACTCGCTCGTTCACTCACCCGCTCACTCACACACGAACACACTCACTGATACACGAACACACACAATCACTCACTCACACACGAACACACACACAATCACTCACTCACTCACTCACTCACTCACTCACTCACTCACTCACTCACTCACTCACTCACTCACTCACTCACTCACTGAAGTTCTTTCCTTCGAACAAAGCGAGGAAGGAACGAACACAGGAATTATTTCCGCGGCTCGCCAGTACCTCTCTTCGTTGTGAACTCGTCTTTTGGCTGCAGGATAACGTTTGCCCACGAGGACCTGCACTGTATGGCACGGGAGCGTAAAATCAAGGCTTCCCGGGTTTTGTCTGTCTGTCAACGAGAGCCTCACGGAAAACCGGCCGCTCCAGTTGCCGGCTACCCTCCCTTGCGTCTCGCCGAACGCTCTTGCTAGGGGCGGCAACGCCGCCACCCCAAGTCCGGCGCTGGTCGCGCGCCGGAGGGACCAGGCGTCGACAGACCTGCAGCTCTCTCACTTCTTTGTTTTTTCGTTGCCTAATGTCCCACCTCGGTGGCACGGAGGCCTCTTTTTGTGTTCAGCCCTGCTCCTTCCTTCTACCTCGCCACTACGGGACGCCTTAAGAGGCTCCCTTTTGTTTTCTCCCCACACGTCGAGCGCTATGCGCCATCAGCACACCGTGGTGCCGAAGGATGCACGCGCATTCCGAAAAAAATTCCTCTGGGAAGTGCAAGTCGAACTCGTCCGGATGACTGAAGACGCCGCCGGGGTCCAGACTCCTGGCTGCCGCCTAAAAGGGGGAAGAGGACCGAGGAGGATCCCCAACCTCTTCCGTTTCCCACCGTTCTCTCTCTCTCTCTCTCTCTCTCTCTCTCTCTCTCTCTCTCTCTCTCTCTCTCTCTCTCTCTCTCTCTCTCTCTCTCTCTCTCTGGGTATTTCTTCCTTATTTGAATGCGAAAGCATCGTGGCTTCCTCTGTGCGAGGCTTAGCACTGACTGCTTTGCAGCCCCGTGCGTGTGATGCCGGTTTCTTGTAGCTACCATAATACGGGTTCGTATGCTCTCGGTACGGAGTTACGAACAGTCTGCGGCCTGATAAGCGACGAAGACGAACAAGGGAAAGAGGAGAAAGAGACGCAACCATGGTGTAGCAGTTTTCTGGACCACGCGCTATGGAGCCACGGAGGGTTCTACTGGACTGCCACAGTTTCTTTAGTTTGATGACGGCGCGCCCTTCGAGCCGCGAGGGGCGCACGATAGTTTTCTGCTCTTACCACGGCTTCTTTTAAGTGCAGAGCACTTTAGGCGCTCGCCTTGTCGGCCTAGCCCGCTCGCTCGACCCAAGTATATAGAGCACCAAGGCGGCGTCCCGGGGTAACGCTGTTGTTTGCGGCGTACCCCAGAGGCTTCGAAAGCCAACCAGTTTATGTAGTCACGGTTCGAAAATCGTGAAATGCTGGCGCTTGTAAAACATCTTTCCGTTGTTTAGCGCAAGGAAAACTATAGGTACATTTGAGGGAAAATATATGTAATTAACCGGCAGAGCCCGCGTTCCTTTAGTTAAGGACGCCCGTCGGGTTGGTTTTTACGACAGCAAACGCAAAATGTGGCAGTGCAACGCTGACACGTGCGGGACGGCGGGACGAAAAGCACAAAGAGAACAGAACTCCCGCTGGCGCAGTTTCAGGCAGGGGGCGCGCGAGCACTGCAAAGGCGGGAAATTTGAATTGCATGGGGTGGTAGCAGTAAGCGGATAACGGTGGTACAGCCCATTATGGCGAATCACTGTTCTGCACTCCGGCAGCTATCACATAGAGTGGAAACGCTTTATTTATTTTTTTTTTGAAGGCGGGGCCCTTACATCTCTATTTCATAACGCGTGAATCGTTGTGCGATACACAGAAACACGCAGAAAATCGGAGCGCGGCGGGTCGAGAGCTGGATATAGCGCGCCAGGAAAGGGAAGAAACCCTGTCGGTGGAGGAGGGCTTTGAGAAAGGGCGACGCAGCGCGCGCCGGAGGAGAGTATCCACTGCGCAACGCCACCTATAAAAAAGGCTCTCTAGGTGCACTGCTCAAACGGTGGCAGGCGCGGCCGTGAATTTCTACAAAAAAGTTGAGCAGCAGATCAACAGAAGGTCCATTCCAGCCTTTCGATTTCGCGTGCCGCCAAGAAACTGAAACTGTGCTGCCATGTTCGTGGCAGCGCAAAGCAGGGCGGGAAAACCGCAACGAGGACGAAACTAACGAAGAAAGCAGGACTAGTATTTCTTTTTAGTCGGCGCAAATTTCGGGCCCACAATGACTTTCGGTGAGTCACTGCATGCCTAACATCCTCGTACCTGACCCCGCAGTGTGACAAAAACAAGAACCACCATTACAGAGGCATCATAGGAATAAAAGTTAAAAAAAGAAACAGAAACGAGAGAACGCAGACAACAGCATCAGAGTGAAAAAAGCAAGTTATTCGATGGCGCACTGTTCGAGACGGTCTGACACTCTACACCGAGCCCAGGCGGCTCGTAAACCGGACACTTCCGGCGCTGGCATCCCCCTTCTCTTCATCCTCCCGTCTTAGCCAAGAGGCATCGCGTATACACGCCACATCAGAGAAAACGAAGCTGAAAGCGAAATACTAGAAGCATTGCAGTCACGCGACTCTTCTGCCCTAAAGCCCCTCCTCCTAAGAGCAGGAATCATGTGGCGTCCTCGTGCTCAGCTTTTAACATATATTTCTGTGCCCTCCTCACTTCCATCTCTCTCTCTATCTCTCTCTCTCTCTGTCTCTCTCTAGGTTCAAGCGCAATTACCTCTAAACGCATGTAAACACAAACTCCCACAGACTTTTCACTCTGCGCACGCAGACGGTCTCACGTGACTGCGCAGAGGGCAGGCTGGACGACAGCGTCACCCGAGATGTTGATCACCCGAGATCTCGATTTGCACGCAGCCAAGCTTTAAGGCCCCCAGAGAAGGGCAAAAGAAGGAAAAAAGAACCACCCTTGCAGCCAACGTGGGAGGAAGTGTACTGAATCCGCCTCGGTTCTCGCGAGTCTGCAGCTTGCAGCCAGAGGTTCTCGCTTGGCATTCCGGGAATATGCCCGATATACCGCCAAGCTAGTCGTGTTTGGAAGCGTATCCGTCGCTGCTCCGACGGACGCCCCCTTATAGGCAGCGGCCCAAAAATACACGCACGGGACGTGCGTGTTTTGTTTTGCGGTTACGACGACGCACCTCCACACAGACCTGGTCCTGTTTACGTGGTTCAACCCGAATGGGGTGTACCGTTAACGCCGTTAGAGTATGTGTTATTTGCAAGCTCCGTAACTCCCCTGGCATACCGGAAAAACTAAAAGTGCACACACCGGAACAAACAAGCTGTTCACTATGCTGTCATTCTGCCATAGTGCACCGTACAAGGATAAAACATATACTGGAGAGCATTAAATATTGGGCACCCTTTTCTTTCCGTTTTTCATGGGCGGCGGTGTCAGCTAGCTCCGACGATTCGAAGAGTTCTCTCTGCCGAGAAACGAAAACGGTCGGCCACGGCGCGCTTAGCCACTCGACACCACCGAAGCTGCCACCTGAAGACGCGCAGAAAAAAACCGCAATTTTCGGCCACGGCCGCGCCGAGAATCCGAGCTCCTCGAGAGCGCGAACGCGCCCCTGACTCGGGTGTGTTATGCCCGAGAACATGAGGCGACGCCAGACTCAACGCGAGTGTTTATGTTCAAGTTTTCACTCTCTCACGTGCACGTGAACTTCGCTAAGAAAGTCGCCCCACGCCTGTGCACCGCGTCAGACGTTTTCTCCCCGTGCTCCTCTGTCCTGATCCACTGTAACCTGAGTTTTCTTAATTATTAAACTCTCGAAATTCTCAAAACCTAGTTTCTCCTATTCGATCTTCATTCATCCACGACGTAGCTCACAAAGGCACATGCTTGTAGGAGAGCATATACCAAGATTTCATGCACATTCATCGGTTTGCGTCTACACATACAAAGAAAGCGAGGTAGTCCCGTACATACAGCGCTGCAGTTTGTCGTGACTCATTGGTTTCGCCTCAACAAGAAATAGCAACACCGAAAATACATAAAATTGCTTTTCCAGATCCGTGCCTTGGTAAACACGGTACACAGCTTATTTTCCACACGAGACACTTACGAAAAACCGTACTAGAATGACCTTACTAGAATAGCTGGGGACAGTCGCGTAGCCAGGAATTTTTTTCAGGGGGGGTGAGGCCCGCAGTCGCGACCAAAAGATGGGACGGGGAAATATGTAGGCAAGGCTTCTGGCGCGTTGTTTTTCAAACGAAGCTTGAAATAACTGACTTTAACATGCGATTTGTGTATGCTGAGCACTAACAGTAAAGCCCACCTTAAGGAGCTTAGATGATGATGATAATGATGATGGACTAAATTCCCGTTCGCTGGTCTATGGGTAGGCGACGGATGATTCGTTCGTCCGTAGAGCAGGCGGTTATGCGGGCACGCGCTCGTGAGCGTGATCATGAGTGTGCTCGTGAGTGGCGCGCGGTCCCCGAAGTTCGTCAGGCGGAAGTGTAGGCCAACACTGGGTGTTTACTATCAAGATTCGCGTGTTTTGGATTTTCCATTAGAAAAGGGACTAATAAGTTTTCTGATCAGCTGTGAAGTACAGTCGAGCACGATTTGAAGGTCATCGCGCCAGCATCGAGCGGCACACGCGTGCCACCGTCCTACGGTTTCGTTTCGGAACCATGAGAATCAAGATTTCGCACTCTTCTCTCCCTTGTTGGCTGTTCCATGCTACAACCACGGCCGCTCGTGCTACAACAGTGGCCCGCACGAGTGATTTGCCACCCTTTAGGTTTAAAGCTTTACATTTGTTGTTAGCAAGCACTGACTTGGTTGCCTTTTATCTACGCTGACGATAACGAAACTGGCATGGAATATTTGCTAAAGCTGGTGTTCTGTCAGCTTCATTTGAAAGAGTAGCTTTCCCGCGATAACCTTCGAATCGCAGTGGACTGTACGTGCGGCACATTCATATATTATGGCGGTGAAGCTAGCAAACGTGCGTTTTCGTCCTTAATTTAAGTAATCGCCTTTTTGTTAATAGTAAACTTACGCTTAGCGGAACACCTTATTGCACTGCTGTTGATGTTAAGCTTGATGCACGTTTCTTAAATTTCCTTCTATTTCTATCCTTTAAATCGAACAGAGATGGCTTGAGTAAAATTCCGGTTAAGCAAATACAGAATGCTGATTCTAACCAAGAGGGAGGTCAAGAAAACAATGGAGTAGTGCCAAAAAGACAAAGCTCCGCAATAAAGAGAACTGTACAGTTTTGTTGATGTGGAGGAAATACAAGATGGGCAGAGCAATGCTTTTCATACAGCAGAAATTCTGGAACTGCAATAGTCAATTAAATGCGATGTCGGTAGAAAAATAAAGATATCAAGGATTGATAGTTGACTGAACAAAATACAGTGACATGCTCTGTCATGTGATTACACTTTGTACAGACAGATTACACTTTGTAAAGACAAGGAATGACACGCTAAAGTTCAGACCACATGTATGCCTATATGAGGTTTTTCCTGCTGTTCCGTCATTTACCGGCCGCGCTGTTCCGCCAGCGAAATAACGGGACTGCCTCGATCGGCTCGCGGCAGGTTACCGGCGTGCTCGGTGTACACGGCGCGAAATGCATCCGGGCAGTATATGTTGACATGTACAGCATATGGAGCGGGCACAGGAATCATACGTTGACGTAGCCCTTATTTTCAGCTTTATATGAGCAGGAATGTCCTTAAAACTTTAAAACTGCAGGTTCCGCGCCTGCAGGTGACGTCAGGCGGTTCCTCAGGCTACTTAAACGGCACCCCAGCCTGGCGCGAAATATTTCGGGGGGGGGGGGGGGGGGGGGCGCACGGGCCCGAAGGCATTTCGCTGGGGCAATATACGCCATCTTATGTCAAAATATGAAGTGCCGGAGGTAAACAGGTGGACTAAGGGAGATTGTAACGAACACAGGCACACGCGAACGCACACGCGCACACGCCCGCACGCGCACACGCGCACACGCACACACACGCACACACAAACTGAGGAGTTAGCCCGTAACCGCTGCGCTGTATTACGAGTCTTTGTGGGCGCACGCAATGGTATTTGTTTCAGGTAGTCAAGCCAAGTGTACTCCGAAACGCGCTGCTGCGCTCTAAGCGGGAATCTTCTAGAGGAGATTGACGCTGCGCACTAGTGCGTCGATGAGGCAAGACCAGCGCAAGTGTCGATTTCTTTCTAGTTAGCCGTTGAGTAGGACAATGCGCTCATTACAAGTTGCTGACGACCGGATCGCGTGAAAGGACGCCCACTTTTCCAGCCAGGAAAGACGCCGAAAGGGGGCTTAACGTCATCAGTCCACACGTATGAAACGTAAAAAGGTTGAAAAATCGATGTCAAGGAAAACAGCAGAGAGAGCGAAGATTGCGTGCTGGCTTCGAATTTTCATTTTAACTGCACGCGCACATGCGATAGCTTGCTTTATCGGTTTTATAATTCAACATAATTACGGCCCACTTTGGGGATCAAGCTAGCAACCCGCACTTGCAAAAAATATCGCCAACAGCAATGCCTGCAGTAGGATTGCCAACTATAACATCCGGTGCGGCTCTGATAAGAAGAGAGTGAAAAGAGGCATCCTGCGTCCTGCAAAAATACTTCGAAATTTTCATGGAATCATTTCAACTCTCTCCTACACGCGCCTGCGCGTGCGCGTGCGTGCGTGCGCCTGTGCGTGTGTGTGTCTGCGTGTGTGTCACTCTGTGTGTGTGTGTCTGTGTGTGTGTGTGTGCGTGTGTGCATGCGTGCGTGTGTGCGCGTGTGCGTGTGCGTGCGCGTGTGGGTGTGTGTGTGGAGGGGGTAGACCACCGCCGCTGTGGCGCGTAATTCGCATTACCTAATGACGTTCGAATTGGCGTTTTCATACATAGACTTCTATAGAGCTTGAACGGACTGGATCGTACGGTTTGAATTATCCATAAATTGCAATTATTGTTGGAATTACCAGTATCTCACCAAATATTTCACGCACGCACGCACACACACACGCGGGCGCGCGCAGTGTGCGTGTGTGCGTAGAGAGAGAGAGAGAGAGAGAGAGAGAGAGAGAGAGAGAGAGAGAGAGAGAGAGAGAGAGAGAGAGAGAGAGAGAGAGAGAGAGAGAGAGAGAGATTGGGATCTTCTCCGCTCTCGCGAACGCCATGCTGCGTTCATTCTCATTCCTTCTTATTTGCGACACGCGATGCCTCACCCCGTGCTCAGATTTCTTAGGAGCTGTCGTCCTCCATGCGTCGCGGTGGCGGCCGCCAACGAACCAGCCTCCGCCTCCATTTTCACATTTATTCTTTCACCTGCCTGCACTGCTCACCCTTTCGGCGAACGCGCGTTTTTGCAGAAACACAACGACACAAAAGAACAAATAAGCAAAATTTCCACGCAAGATGTGTGGTGCTGAGGGAAACATTACACCGCGGAGCTGGCCAAGCCCGAGAAATTTTCGCCAGTGTCTAAACTTTCACCCGATATAAACCGGGCATTGCGTTTCATCCGCTGGCTGTATTTTGCTAGACGATTTTTTTTAAACCATGGACTCCGCTTACAGCGCTATTCTGCATTCTCTCTCTCTCTCTCTCTGGCTCTCTCCATCTATCTATCTCGTGTAATTGTCGCTTATCCCATTTATTTTCCTTCTCCGTGAAAATAGAACCGTCGAAAGAAAATACTGTGCGCGGCGTAACCGAGCGCTCCCGATTAACTCAGATCATCTGCGGTTGAGAACTTGCAACAAACATTTTATTTACTGCCATTTCCCACAAGTTGGCTTGTAACCTGCCCCTCTATGTAACTGCGAAAGAAGCAATATCCATCGTCATCCGTCCTTCAGAAGGATTCAGTATGGCTGTAGGCTCGTCACTGTAATCTGGAGCAACTGCAACAGCTCAGCAACCGCGATGCCAATTCCAAATTACCACTGCCCGCAAAAATATCATTGCCTGTAGCGCTGATGATTGCTGCCTCCTTGGGTGTAACTACCAGCGTCTCCGGAGTATGATTCTAAAAAAAATGCCGCTGCTTGCACTAGTGGCGCAAGGCTTGAGAAACCGCATAGCTGGCGGCCCCTCTCCCTTCGTCAGAGACCTGGCTGTTGCACCTTACATGTAATTCTTGACTTGCCGCTGACAGGTCTCCATGACTGGCAGCGCCGGATCGTTTTGTCCACTTCTTTCCGGATTTCTGACAAAGTGGGTCTCATTAGCTTGCGCTGGAACCCGCGGAACCCGTATGTAGCGTGAGCCCGGCGTCTGTGCTCCCCACGAACGCACGCGGACGCACGTGAACTGGCGACGACAACAGCACGTCACGCCACGAACTCTGGGCAGATTGTTCTCGAAGGTCGGGCTGGGTGACACCGGGCACTCCTCACCAGGTACACGTTCACGTGCACTCGGTGTTTTTTCTTGGCATTTTTTTTTCTGGTAATGCTAAACAGAGGAACTAAAAGATTAAAACAGATCGGCTGTTAATAGTACGATTCCAGGTTGACAGTATGATTTCCTTAAGAGCGTTTATTTTGCCACAGGGCATAGATGAGTGAGTATGAGTTAATGATGACGAAAGTTGATTGGATGAACATGATCTTCGCTTCGTGGATGAAGTCTAGGAGGGAACGGTGATGGGGCCCATGTATCCATGCGGTGTATGCGGATGCGTCGCCTACGCGGAGGCCTATCACCGCAAGATGCCGCAGTCTCGTCGGCCGCAAAGCGAGGCAAGACCACATCAAATGGTGTATGTCGGCTATTGCATCGCTGAGGTGGCAAACCGAGCAACCGGAGTTTGCAAAAGAATCTCGGAAGTGAGGCCATTGACGGGTCACGGCAGGGCTTCAATAGACCCTGCAACACTTTCGATAAGCGCTTTCACTCTTTCCTTCGCGTCTGGGGCCACTAGTTATCACGAGCACGGAGCGGCACTGCGTGATTTGCTCGTCGCACCAGATACGCCTTCCATTTCTGCTTTGTTTCTGTGGCTTTATTTTTAAACTTGCTATCGAAAAGCGTTCATTGTTGCAACTGAAGGAAAACCGGCCAACAGCCGCTACATGGCCTTAGTGACGTAATTCGAGCCGTCGAAGAACGCCAGACCGGGGAAGAGAGAAGAATCTTTTGAGCGTGTTATCTGATGGGAATAGAGCAGTAATTTTTGGCTGAGGTACTTTGCGACCCCCTAATCTAAGTACTGGGTGTGTTGGGTGACTACGTTCTGCAAGCATTTATGATTTCAAATCAAGTTGAAAAAAACTGTTGCAGGGTCCTTATTAAGGCCACCCCACACAAATCCTCCTCTTCGAGCCATTTGAAGAATATTTTTTTTTAGGAATGCGCTCGAGCGGTAATTCAGTCTGTTCCCGCTGCGGTCGTAGTGATGACCGTGCGGCAAATTTCACGAGAATACAGGAGACTGTGTAACGTTTACAACTTCGCTGTGAACTACGCAAAGCAAACGAAACTGGGCGTAACGGTAGAGTCGTTTTAGCGGATATCTTTCATATAATTTTTTGCAAGATACTTTCAATAACGCAAGACTTGGAGCCGTCTTTGTAATTGTACTCCCTCCGTAGATAGCCGTGCTTCCCTGCGCGACGTAGAAAGTGGAAAAGCCCGCTTACAAAAACCAAGCTTTCACCTATTGCCCTAAAGTCGCCTTCACCACCAAACCCAAATGCATTACGGGGAAGACATTTTTCAAAGGCAATATAAGCCGCCTTATATCAGTTCAACAAAGCGAATAACTCGGTTTAACAATAACGAATTAGTTGTGTTGGAATAAACGCATTGCCGATGTGTCGCCCTCGCTTTCTGGAAACTGTCTTCTAGGGCATAAACTGAGAGACGCCCCCTCCCAAGTGAAACTATTAGCATATAATAACACTTTAATACGTCCAAAGCTAGAATACGCTTGTATTGCGTGGGATCCGCATGCTAAATTTAACATATATTTCCTTGAAAAGATTCAAAGGCGACCAGTGCGTTTTATTTACTCGACGTATTGTCGTGGTACATCATTACTATGCTAATGCGTGATAATGAAATCCAGGCACTACAATCGCGACGTCAGCTTCCCCGTCTAAAATCCTTGAACTCACTAATTAACAACAAACTTGCGCTAGTCCCGTCAAATTTTTCTGATGGAAGCGAAAAGCAAAAACGCCCGTGCGTACTAGATTTCAGCGCACGTTAAAGATCCCCAGTGGTCAAAATTAATCCGGAGCCGTCCACTACGGCGCGCCTCATCGTCTGCGTTGCGTCGGCGCATTAAACCCCGCAATCAATCAATTAGTCCCATCAAATTGTGTCACCCCAGTTTTGACCCACTCGTCATTCTCATGTTTTCTCTTTAACTCCATCTTTCGCTCGGACTAATTTATTTAGGTTTTCCTTTTTCCCGAGGATTATCACAGAATGGAACAACTTACACCATAATTACTCCGAAACCTTATATCTTGATGAACCAAATGTTTAATTGTGTGAATTTTGACCGCCACTCCAAATGTCCCTGGAATACTTTGATTTGATGTTTTTCTACTCTCTATCCTCTCTGAAATACATTTTAGTCACGCTGTGTCACTCATGTGTTGATTTTGTGGTTGTATTTGTGCCCCTCCCACTTGGGCCTTTTTGGCCTGCAGTATTCCACAAATAAATAAATAAAAATAAAATAAAATATGAAGGCCTTAAGACCGTTTCTATTTTTCGATGAATTTTCCCCATACGCTTAAGGTGTCGCGCACGGTATTACAATCCCATGGATTTTAGTGGGCACCGCAAGGTGGCGCTACGCTCGCATGCGATTCCTTGTCTACATCGCTCTGTTGCCGGAGATAATCTGCTGGGTCCTAGCCATAGACACCTCATCCGTAAAACGGAACACATTATGCTGAAGCGATCCACTGCAAGGCAACATTCTTTGATACCGTTGCATATCAGGAAAAACATTTAATTTAAGACTCGCACAGAGCTTTCTCTGTTACCCGCCGCGGTGGCCCAGTGGCTACGGCGTTGTGCTGCTGAGCACAGGGATACGGGTTCGATTCCCGGCTGTGGCGGCCGCTTTTCTGTTGGAGGCGAAAGCAAAAACGTGCGTCCGTTCGAGATTTCGGCGCACCTTAAAGATCCCCAGGTGGTCAAAATTAATTCGGAGCCCTCCTCTGCGGCGCGCCTCACCGCCTGTGTAGCGTCGGCGCGTTAAACAATAAATCAACGCTTCCTCTGTTGTCCTCACTTTACGAATCCTGCAGATTACTTCCCATTTACGCGCACGCGCAGATAGCTACCCACACGTGCAGCTCAATTTATTCGGCGCACAGTACGCTCCGGCAACCCCGTCCAGATAGCTCGAATTGTACCGCGTATTTTCCCTTTTTCTAAATTTATTTTACCTTTACAGAAGCCTTCGTGCATATATAAATGTAAGCTGGGTGACGCAGCTCGATCGGTCGGGCCGCGGGTGAAACGACACCAATATCGGTCTCGCCACTGTCGTAACGAGAGACGGCCGCACTCAACTCGAGAATAAGAACGAAAGCGACACAGACGCTGCGCTAGTGAGAGAGAGAAAGAGAGGGAGAGCATGTCGGCATGGATACGCCGTTGTATAGAATTTCAAATTAACAACGGAACTCTTACTTTTGCGCATTTTACCGCCTCGGTACGTGCTATTTACTTTCCCCTTCACGTCGCGTCTCTCGTGTTACAGGCTCTGAAGTTTCAGCCGTATACGCCGCGCATTCCTTGCTTTTTCTTCCTTTCTGCTTACTCGCGCTTATTTCGCCGCCCCCAACCCTGGGAGGAAGGAGGCAAGCAGGAGGAGGAGAGGTGGACACTGGGGGCGCGTTCGAAGAATACGACGGGTGAACGAAACAGTCCGGCACCTTACAAAACAACCGGCCTTGAGATTGTAGAACAGCCAGAACGGATCTTTTGTTGTTATCGTATTCTTTTTCAAACAAAGGGATCAGGCGGTTTCGTAAACAAGATTAACATGGCGTGGACGGTCAGGTGAACCCACTGCTGCGAGGTCGCAATATTAACTTAAACAATCATTGTAATCGTCATCATAATCATTATCATCATCAGAACAACATCCCAATTTCCATCGACGTCGCTGCTAGTGTAATTGCCACCACCACCGCCATGGTCTCCAGAAGTTCTGTTCTCGTGATAATCAGTGCGATTATTATCATCACGGTTATCTCCACATTTGCTACGATCTCCTTCAACTATAAAATCCATCTTAATCCACCATAATACCCCTACTAATTATTGCTATCAATCACTAATCAATCATTACTCCATCCATGTTCATTTTATATCCCCATTATTACACCTTAATTGAGATTATTTATCTTAATCCACCTTAATCCCACCTGGCTAGTAATGACATTTGATCACTAATGAGTCATTAATTAACTTTGGTAATCATGAATCCTCTTTTTTTGCACGGCTGGCATGCCTTGGTTTGCGTCTGCCATCCCTTGGTTCTCTAAGGTTTTTGCATCATTCGTGCCGACGCCGGGGTCATTCGATGTCAACCTTACAATGAGGCGTATGAGGTTTCCGCCTTAGTAAAACCACCACTGTCGAAAGAGAGCGACAGGCGAGCTAGAAGAATGGCCACCACTCGACGCCTCGCTGTGGGCTGGGGTTGGCGGTGAGAAAGTATGATAAGCTTAAGTTACACCTTTTTTTCGTCACAATGTGGTGAGACGACCGTAAAGTTAGCCCCGAAACAGAAACCACGCGTTCGCTGACCAGAGCAGTAAACATTCTACAACTACCCCACTATAGACTTAAGTCTAGAATACGCGCGCCAGAATTTGAGGTCTTCCGGCAGGCTTACATGCATTTTAAATGCGAAATGAGCGTTCTAAAGTGTCCTTTCCCCTGATTTATCCCCGCGGCGACTTGCTGACGTCGTCTACGGTGACACATCGGCGAAAGGGGGCTTCGGAACCACACTTCCCCCTTAGGAAGAGGAAGGGGAGGGCTCTCGCCACGCCGTATGTCAAAAAGAAGAGACTTGACAAAAAGAAGGGCACTTGGAACTTGTGTAAGTCTGTGGGCCAGGCTTTCGTCGTGCACAATAAAAAAAAACGACGACAACGACGACAATTCTGGTGATGATGATGGATAGATAAAATAATTGCGCAAAAAAAAGGGGAGTCGCGGAAAGTGAAGACGTACACACAGCGCAATGTGTGCCGCCGTCACTTCGTCCGTATATCCAGCTTAAGTTGGTGACCCGAGCACGGACGGCCAGCCGAAGTCAAGGCATCCCGGACTAGGGACGCCTTCTACGGGGCGAAGCCCACACATCAGCCTCTGCTGGAGAAATAAAAATATTTTATTCTTTCTCTCTCCGTGTATCCCTTTTTTCGCGCAATCATTTTATTAAGCTATGGAGTACCAACCTGCCCAGGATACTACCCTTACTATGATAATGAAGGCGCACTTTTGCGTACTGTAAAAAGGTGGCTGACTGTGTCTGAGTGACTGACTAGATAAACGAAGGGGAAAACGTACGGCCGGATGGGGAGTGGGAGGGCGGAGTGAGCAGGTAGGTGGGTGCGTGGGTGGGCGGGTGAGCTTGTTTGTATCAGCGCAGCTTTTGTAGGTCGAACGTGCTCGTCCGTCTGCTGTACGCCAAGCGTCACGCAGGAGTAGGAGCAGGTTTCCAGACCCGCCAGAGGCCTCTGTCGGTGCGCAGTGATCTTGCAGGGGCGGGTTCCTCTCCAGAAAAGAGGGAGCCTAGAGCCGCTGGCGTTTAGCTGTCGATTCTTTGCAATGACCGTAGAATTTACGCGGCGACGGCGCTGCCGTTTTGGGGCGAACGCCCAGCTGATACAAGAGCACCACAGCTTCGCTTCTGCAGCAGCTTTCACACTAGGTGGAACTGGGTTTGACTTTCTTTCTCATTTCTCCACGTACGTAGCGACGAATAGCTTTAATGTTCTCAAGCACAATTTCGTAGAGTTGACTGCTGTGCTTTTAGAAACGACAGCGCAATAAAGCACAATTCACGTTTTAACTTCTCGCTATCGAACAAACACGCACTCCGTATGATTGAGCGCTTAAAACCCGTCACACCGGAAAAAATAGGTGAATAAAAATTGACAGGCTGTGAACACGTAGACGTGGGAAAGCGCGACGTTAGGGAAACAGAACGAGCGCCGCAGCTCGTCGGCTAGCTTCGCATTCTGTGCGCTAAGCACACATCTGAGAGAAGAAGAAAGCTTCGTGCAACGGAAACAGACAGGCGGCTCCGCCAACAAACAATTCCGAAGCCATTTCCTCCTCATCGCTAGACCGAATCAGTGACCTTTTTCCACCTCCACACGATGTAGTTGCTTGTTATCCGCACAAGTGAGCACCATTAGTCGCGCAAGCGATGACTTGGCTTCAAGGCCTTTTTCTCCATCGGTGGCGACGCTAAGAGTAAGCAGCCAGCAGAGGAGGGCGCGTGCGAGAACCGCAGAAGGAGAAGAGGCAGGCAGCGGCCGCCGGAATTCAAGCCGTCGCTTACGGTAGTCGCTTCGGATTACGGCCGCCGCTGGTCGCGTGTAACCCGACACGGGCCGAGATTGTAACCCAAACCGGCATACGACGTGCACCCATCCCTTCTTTTTTCGTCCTCTTCCTTCGGTTTTCTATCTTTCTTCTCCAGTCGTCTTTGCCGCTCTCTCTTTCCTCCAGAAACTCTCCTCCGTCTCGTATATGTATACCCTCCCATTCCGTGCGTGCGTTTATATACGCCCGCTTCTATAACCGCAGATTCTCCGACGACGAGACCTTCCTCCTCCGGCAACGGGAGAGTTTGCTCTTCATCCTCCTTTCTTTCCGTGCGCACGTAGCACCTTTCTTTCCCCTCTCCCTTCATGTGTTTGTTCCATCCGTCTCCCCTCACATCATGTCGCCTCGCAATTCAACGCCCTCTCCCCTCCCTAGCCCCCGCAGTGCAATCGCCTTGGGTTGTTTACTGTTACGAGAGAACGGCGTTGATGCAAGGAACGACATAGGAGAAGGGGCCGAGAAGCGAGATGAGGATGCGGACCCAAGAGTGAGAGAGAGGGGGGACGGAGACGAGGAGAGGTGCGCGCGCCAGAGAGCTCTTTGCAACCGGAGCTGGCCGTCTCGGACTACACATCCACGGGTGCCGCAAAACCCGAGCCGAGCCGGCCAGGGGGCCGCCGACGCCGTCGACGCCGCCGGGTCGGGCGCGAGGCGCACAGAGCCGTCATCGCGCAGCGCGCGCCCGCAAGCAAAAACACAGCCGCGGCGAACCTTAGCCGGCCCGGCGCGCTACTGCTGCCGGGTGCGGAAAAAGGAAACCCAGCCCGTCGCCGGCGCGCCAGCCGGCTTACCCTGGAAGGAAATGCACGCCGTCGCCGGCCCTGGCCGCGCAGCCAGCTAGGCAGGGAGAAAGGCGAGAAGGGGAGGAGAGGCGCAAGATGCGCCCCTGGACTCTATCTCGGAATTGCCACCCTGAAGGGAGCAAGAAGAGTTTATAGACCCCACAGCGACCCGCCCCGAGTGTTTTGCTAGCCCTCCTCCCAGCCGTGGTGGCAGTTGTGTGATGCGTCGGCTGCCCTGCGGTCCGCAATCCGCGAAGGAGCCGCGCAGGAGAGCATACCGATTGAAGGAACGGAGGAATGGAAAGCCAGGGGTGTAAGCAAGATCGGCCACGTGGCGTTGGGCGCCCCCTCACCCCCCACCCTCAGCTGCCTATGTGTTTCTCTCAGCATCTCTATCTCTCTTCCTCTAGAGGGTTCGAGGAGCCTGCTGGCGGCTGGTCTCGGGGTCCAAACATCGGGGCTAAGAGTTCCGAGGGGCGGGAGGCGTGTTTCTCTTGTTGCTTGTGGAACCGTACGTAAGGCGCCGAAGCGGCAAGGGGGTCGGCTCACTGTTGCGTGCCCAGGTCGGAGAACTGGCTCGGGTTACCCGTGCCGAGGGGGCGGGAGATGGACGAGAGGCGATCTTTCTCCCTTTGTAAAGATCCCCACGAAACTCGCAACAGTGGAACGTACATGTGGATTTAAAGGCTCATATATGCCAGGCGGGATTGGTTCATGCAAACGGGCCACCGCTCTCTGGGGCCTTTTTTTGTACATGCGAAGCATACCGTGGCAAACCAAAACAGGTATCTTACAGCGAAGCTGTTCGTTGCCAAGGTTCCATGGAACTTTTTGCGTCCGTTAACAAATCTCGGGCGGGAAAGCCAACTTTATCACGAATTCTCGGCAGAGAACGGCTGTGACTCTCGTTTTATCCAAGACTTTTCCAAAACGAAGTTGACCGCAAAAACGACTCCTAGTGCATTGCGCCCAGTTCAATTTATTTTTCATAATTAAGTACTTCACAGTAAGGTTACGAATTTTATGGAATTACAGTCTGCTGTCAATACGTAGGCTTCTACGGGTGGAAAACGACAGAATAAATTCTGGCTCTGCTAAGTTTCATTAAATAATCCCAAGGCCATACTCATTACCATTACCAAATGGTGAAAAAAAAATGCGTCTACATACTCAACCATGTATGTGACTTTTACTTTATACACCTTCGCTGGCCATCTAGCCTCACAGAGTGTTATCAATCCTATTTCTTCCGCCGTTTCTTAGGTAATTGCTCTCTCACCCTCTCTCTCCCTCTCTTTCTCTTTATCTCTCCCTCCCTCCATCCCTCCCTCTCTTTCCCTCCCTCTCTAGCTCTCTCTCTTAGACTCCATATTCCTATCTCACTCGCTCCCTATCTATCTCTCTCTCTCTCCTGCTGAATCAATTGCATTGGGTGGTGACAGAGGTACAGTCTGAAAAATGATTCCGCAGATATAAGCGAGTAGAGCTACCATACAGACTCACCTTATTGAGAAAAAAAGGCAAAAAGACTACTACTCTCTGCGAATACTTTTTACACAACTTAACCGCCTTACGCATGCGTTGCATCTCACAAAAATCCACCAGAAAGCGCACCTACCGTCTTCTCTCTTTTTTTTTTGTTATTAGATGTTCTACATGTATGGTGGTTCTTCCAATACGTATTCGAGCTTCATGCAATTGTCACAGGTGCTTTTCTGCAACATTAAACGAACTGCACTGCTTAAAAAAGCGCCCCAAATTGCCCACTTCAAACTATGCGAACATACAACCAAGAAAAGGTTAGGCACGCTGCGCTGCTTTTCAAGCGCAGAGGAGGGATGGAATTTTCAGTACTGGATATATGTACACAAGTTGTCTAAATTGTAATAGTCAATTGTGTGAGCACCAGCCCGCCAGACTTCCATCAAGCAAGAGTAACGGCTGAAGTTGAAGGACGTTCCTCAGCAAATGGATCGCATCCATCAGTCAGTGATCGAGGAATGCGCGGAAGGTAACAAACCTGTGTATATAGCAATTGTAGACTGTGAAAAGGCGTTCGAATCAGCGGAAAGTATGTCGTAACGGAAGCATTTTGGCACTATTAAATATAGGAGCCACTTCGATAACAGATTAAAAGGCTCTCGTATACCCCGCACTGGTGTTAGCCAGTGATGACGGCAGCCGTATGAGGGTACCATGTTGGGCTAGTTGGTGGCCAGATAAATAGGAAGGAACAGCGCACGTTTTCACGAGGGACAGACAGAATTACACACCACAAGCGCTGTGGTGTGTAATTCTGCGTGTAATTCTGTCTGTCCCTCGTCAACATGTGCGCTGTTCCTTCCTAATTAGCCGTATCAGGCCATACGCGGTTTATTCTCCAATTGCCTGCGGCTGCGACGCCAATTATGCCACTCGAAGAAGCCCTTTGCGGCGCTCAGTTGGATTGGACATCAATGCTTTAGCATTCGAAACTCACAAGAATGGCTTAGGTGCCCTTAAACATCTTTTGAACTCGATCTAACCCTCACTTCTCTCTGAGCAAGCGCTGCCCGTCTGGCAAGAGAGTAGGCTGTCTTCTTTTTTACCGAACCAGCCAAACCGTTACCTCTCACTACCTTCCACAGCCGAAGCAAAGAATAGTCATTGATATTTAGCAGTAACAGACAAACAAACAGACAGACAGACAGACAGACAGACAGAGCAAACTTTTTGCATTGGATAGCCCTAAAACGACAATAATCTTGAATACGACAAACTACTCAGTTGAGCAAGGTGTGCATGCCGCTGAAGTTATGCATGCGACGTAACGCGCACACAAAAAATAAAACGGGCGCAGTAGAGGAGACACATTCCGTTGATAGCAAGACATGGTGTTCGCGAAAAAGGGGGCAGCGTGTTTTATACCACGGCACGGGTGCCCATCCGTCCGAAACGTTAACCGTGCAGCGAAAACCAACGAGATACCGGGCAGCAGTGGCTGCAGCGAACTGCTGAGGGCGCGGGGATGGGTCGAGCCGTCCGGAGGACTCACGATCACTCAGCAGGGTCGCGCACAAAAGAGAAGCAACGACCGCGGCGCAAACTCATCCAACAGAAAAGAGATACCAGCACCTGAAGAAAGAGAAAGCAAACAAAGGCGTCGTCATGCAGGCCCCAAAGAGTGGGCGGGGAGGCAAGGAGAGAGCCAACTCGTGCAGTCATCAGAGGGCGT
This sequence comes from Haemaphysalis longicornis, assembly GCF_048455015.1. Taxonomy (NCBI): domain Eukaryota; kingdom Metazoa; phylum Arthropoda; class Arachnida; order Ixodida; family Ixodidae; genus Haemaphysalis; species Haemaphysalis longicornis. The sequence continues at coordinate 35,160,505 of NW_027526460.1, forward strand.
GGTGTTTTCCGCAGCTGGCGCTGGGTGGAGCCGCAGGAGAGCTCCTAATGACGCCCTGGCCGCGGCGACATGCAAGCCGCTATCAGCCAGCGGGGATCCAGGAAAGAGGCTTCCTCGCCGCCGGCACCGACGAGCACCGGCGACTGTCGGAACACCGCGAGAAAGGAGTACAGGGTCGCCTCGACGCCAACAGCTAGATCAAAAGTTCTGCTTTGACTGTACGGGCAGCTACAGCGGGGACGAACAGCGGTCTTGGAACCCGAAGGAGAGCGGCCCTGGCGTAACGAGGGCTCGTTAGGTGAAGGTCTCGTGGTCTTTCGCTTCAGCAGTTGGCGGGATTTCCTTTGGGTCTTG
>NW_027526460.1:35160958-35226966 GCF_048455015.1 Haemaphysalis longicornis
CTTTCTTGGGCCCCGTTCGTCTCTTAGGTGCGTTGGGTGTACACAGCGAAGTCCGCTCAACGTTTCTTGGCCTCGGTGAGCGAGTTACCAGAACGACTTCTCTCGTTATCCGCCTTCAGTCAGTAACGTGGACCTCTTACAGGACAGTGTTTACGGCGGAAGTGATGGCTAGACGAGTGTTTAGCTCGGGAGAAAGGCGGCAATTAAGAATCGCAGCGAGATTTTTTTTTTTTTCAGAGCATTAGCTCCGCTCTGCCCGCGGCGTCGTAGACTGGATGGGCTAGCCGTTAATTCCGCAAAAGCTCTGAGCTGTGCTAGTTTCTCAACACCTAATGCAGTGCAGAGCAAAAATCTTTGTTGGATGAAGACACCCGAGGGTGCAAAAGTAAACGGGGGAGAGTTGTCACACTCAGGCACGCCGGACCGTGTTATGCATCACCTGTTCAGCGGTACGCTCATCAAAGGGAAAATCTGCGGGAGAACGTTGTAAGTACATTGCTACCCGGCAGCGCGTTTCCAAACCCTTCGCTGCACAGAGCACCCACGTGACATGTGTGATGTCACTATGCGCGCTATTCGTTTGAGCGCCTGCTAAAAGGAGCCGACTGTTCGGGCTCTGTGGCTTCGATGTGGAGTGCTGAGTAGCGGTGCTGGCGGCTTGGGCTCGAGCCCGAGCAGGTCTATCGGTAAGTTTTTTTTTCATTGCTTACCATTTCTTTAATTTTATTTAATTACCGTTCTGCATCGCGCGAACGGAGCAGTCACGTTGGTGCTCTGTGCAGTTTGGAAACACGCTACTCGGCAACTTGTCGGCCAATTGTAAATATATATTTAACACCGGCTAGGACTTCAATTTCTATTCCGAATCCCGTTCCAAAAAACGAAGCCGAGAGAAAGAACTTTTCCTGAAAATGACCTATCATCAAATAAAGGGCACGTATCACTCCCGCACACTTTGTCCCAGGTAATGCTGCGCCAACGTATGTGAGAGCTCTTTTTCGCTGTGATCTGTGGCGTTACCATGCCCTGAAGTCTCAGTCACTGCCCGTTTGTAATCGCCCAAAAGATGTAAAAGGTGTTTCCACTTTTCTTGCTAGAGGTGTGTGGGGAAAGGGGGGGGGGGGGAGAATATTGTAATCCCACATTAAAACATGGCATCAAAACAAAACTAGCCCCCGACGTTCTTCCTTTCTTAGGGTGGCGAAGAGTGTGAGCGCCAGTTAGGCGCCTTTGGGACCGCCACTGAGTACAGGGCTCCAGAGAAACCCATACGACAGCCAGATTCGTCAGTCCGTGACTGTGGCTAAGTGGCAAATGCGTTGAACTGTACGAAGTTGTGGGTTCCATTCTGGGCCGCAAGAGCTGCTTTTCTGCCGGTGATGAAAGACAAAAACACTCGTACGTGCGCACGTTCAAGGTGGCACAAAGTAATCCCCCTTCATGACGGTGCGCCTTCAGGTGTAGCGTGGGCCTTTAAATCCCCCACCGGAACGCTTTGCAGTAAAGAGTTCGATTTGAACCTCACCGTCGTCGTCACGCCGTCCCACGACACTGAGAAAAATGGTTCCGAGCGCAGCACACAATCGTGCCATCTCCATGCGCACCGCACGAGAGAGCAGGAAACCCCGAGGAGGTGTGGTGCGGGCGAAAAAGAAAGGAGCCCCCTCTTTCCCCGGGGGTGCGCGCGGTGTGTCCACGTATACATGTGCCGAATGCCGGCAAACGGTTAATCACCCAGAGAGGCGCTCATTGATTAAACGCTTAACGCGATGTTACGCCCACCCGGTGGAAGCGGCGCCGCCGCCACCCCTCTCTCGTGCTCTCTCTCCTCCGTTCTGCTATATGGGCTGCCACGCGCACGTCATTTCGGGCGAGCCGCTTTATTTTCGTTTTTGATTTTCCCGCCTTTATTTCAGTGCACGCGTGGCTGGTTCTTGATTTTAAGGCAGAGGGTGCATCCTCCTTTGGCGGTTTTTGTATTTGTTTTTTAGTTACCTTGCGCACGGTTCTGAGGCAAACTTGGTTTCCGAATGCGTCCGATCAGGCGAACCACCTCCGTCAAACCGGAGTTTTTGGTCGGTTTCTCGGGAGCACACACCCGTCGGCAAGGAACGCCAAAGACGCCTCAGTTTTTTCTGCAAGTTGAGTGACACATCTTGAAGGCGTCAACTTGGTATTGCGAATGAGCAGGATGGAAAGAAGGAGCGGAGAGGGAGGAGTGTGACGAAAGCGTTTCTGTGTAGATGAATCGGTGTGCATTCCTGTCAAGTCAAAACTGTCTGTATTGAAATGCCTCTGTCCTTGTGACTTTCTTAAGCCTCGGTGCGACTTAAAGGGACTCTGCAACACTTCCGATAAACGCTTTCGCACTTTCCATCTGGTCAGAAACACTACGAAAGCTATACAGTCACAGCCAGCACGGAACAGCACTGCGGGATTTGCTCGTCGCAGCAGATAACGCCTTCCGTTTCTGCTTTGCTTTCAGGTGCGGAGTGACCGCACAATGTCCGTCCGCGTCAGCATCTCCAATCGCAAAAAATCACTCAGGCACCGGCAGGATTCCAGCCTGTGTCTGGTAGACCAGACAGAGTTAGTGTCAGTCGTCTTACCCATTGGTCTACCGTGAGCTAGTACCCGAGAGTCAAACGGCTTACCCACTCGCTTGTAACGGTGCGGAGTACCTTAGGACCTATCAATGTCCGTCCGCGTCATATCCGCGCGCACACCACCATCAAGCGAAAATCAAGCGAAATTCGATTTGAGCCGTGTGTTGCAGTTTCATTTAGGGAATAATCAAGGTGCAACTTACGGCGCAAATCAAATGACGGTCGGGGCGCAAATCGGATGTCCCTCGGGGTGCAACTTGGATGTCATTTCGAGTCGCCGTACTCCGCACCCTCGCCATCATCCACGGAGTGGAGATGCTGCCATTTCTTTTTAAAAGTGGCTATCGAATGCGTTCTTTGCTGCAACTGGAACAAAGCCGGCCAATAGCCGCTACACCGCTGTAATGACGTGATTCAAGCGGCCGAAGGACACCAAGAGCGCGAAAGCGAGAAAAAGCTTTTGAGCAAGTTTCTAAGTTATCTCTTGGGCATAGAGCAGTAATTCTTAGCCGACGTATTTTGGGACCACTGGTACTATAGATGTGTTGGTTGGCTGCGTTCTGCAAGCATTTAGGATTCCGAAAAAAAGCTGAAAAAGTGTTGCAGGGACCCAGTGAAGGGAAGGCCATATTGGGACAATTTCCTTTTTTTTTTAGGTGACCCGATATCTTGTTTTGTGTTATCTCCTTTATAAAGAGACGATAACTCGAAGGCGGAACCGTGCTCTGGCGAAAGTGAGCTGACAAGTTATAATTAGTGGTGGTATACGCTATCGTGCGAATAATAATAGTGGTAACCAAAAAAACGCAACGCTAAATTAGCCTGGAGCTTACCGCAGTTGTTTGATGCGCGGGATTTTTTTTTTTTTTTTCGTGCATTTGTTTCCCTCCCACATCGCTGCTAACCAGAAATCGCTGTTCCTCGGGTCCGGTTGCTGGGCTGTACAACGTGAATCCGGAAAAAAATTGATTAGCTCAGGTTTACTTTCTCCCTTATACTCATGTTCTCAGCCGCGTTTGCGGCCTGCGTGAACTTTTTCAGCGCACGAGTTCGTCAGTGAACGTTGCGAAGAACTATGAAAAATAAAAACGAAAGAGAACAACGAAAGGAAGAAAAATTATTAACGCAAAACGAAACAGGCAATTAACTCGCGATGGGGCCCGTCTGTTGGACACGCCTCTACCGGTGTTAAGTTTCTAAAAGCGATGGAGGGGGAAAAAAGAAAAGAAAAAAAAAAAAACAAGCTGTGCAGGCTCTTCATTTCGGGGTTGTTTTTCTTTTTAATTGCGTCTTAGTTACGATTTTATTCTGCAGTTATTTTCTTTCTATTAGCCAGCCGCTGCGGCACGACCGCGCCTCCTTCGTCACACGCTGCTTGCTATCGGGGCGGAGGCAGCGCGCAGGTTCGTAATTTTTTTTCTGATGGCACCCTGCCGTTCGGGCGTATCCGTCTGAACAACGCCACGACACCGCAATACACGCGTAAGAAGCGCAACTCTCTCTCTCTCTCTCTCTCTCTCTCTCTCTCTCTCTCTCTCTCTCTCTCTCTCTCTCTCTCTCTCTCTCTCTCTCTCTCTCTCTCTCTCTCTCTCTCTCTCTCTCTCTCTCTCTCTCTCTCATTTCTTTTTTCCTCGTTCGTGTGAGTTGAAGTTCTTTTTGTTCTTCTCAACTGCCTGCTGGTGTTCGTTTCCCCACACTTTTTTTTTTATTTCTTTCTTCCTGGCAACCGTAGCTGCTACCACGTAAGCCTGGCGATCGGCTTACAGTTTCGAGATGAAAGTAAGGCTTAACTCTTCCCGATCTCTCGTATTTCTGAAGCCTTTGATGGGTCCTCTTCTCAGCAGTTTTTACCAACTATTTTCCTACCCTAACGGGTTCGTCTTTATGAGTCCGATATGTTGTTCCCAGCACTCGCTCAAGGCACTCGTTTGCGTAGGTCTGCTTCGCCACAATATATTCTAGCGCGCATCACCGCGACCACTGGAACGAATTTAGGGTACGGTGACGCCCGTCGTATACGACGACCGTTCAAAAGCGTGGTGTGTGTTGCTGCAACAGTATACAGCGGGTGTGTTGCGGTGAAGCAGGCCCACGGCTGTTTTTTTTACTGTGGCCCCAGGCGATCCATTCTTATCCGGAGCCATTTGCAGTTTTCATTCAGCAAACTTGGCGCCAGAGCGATCGGTGGCAATTTACACACGGAAAGAAGGTTGGTAAAACATGCAAAGGGTTGTGAGGGGGGGGGGGGGGGTATTTTGGTGTCAGAACACCCCCCAAATTTTTATAGTGGCGCATCCCCCCCTTCTTTCCGCCTTTTTCCGCCCATGCTTCTGACATGCATGTATAAATTGAAATGTTAAAACGAGAATAAGATAAGAAAACGAAAATAATGATTGTTTGGGCGCAGGCTATCTTTATATATATATTTTTTTACCGGCAGGGAATGACACCCCCCGAAAAATATTTCTGGCTACGTCACTGCGTGGCAAAATCAGAAGCCAAAGCCGCCGAGATAAAAATGCCAGGCAGCTTTCAAGATCACTTTCAGGCCTTTCAATGGTTTTTTTAATGTTGACGTGTTCCGAACATCGCTGCGGGAAATCCCGCGAATAAGGTGTATGGCACGCCATATTTAAGACGAACGGGCGTTTTCTTAGTTGCGACCAGTCTGCAAGAAGAACTTGATATGCCCGCTCCGAATGCCCCTATCGCTTTTTCCCGCCGCTCACGAGGTATCGACCAAATAGGCTCAAGTTGCACGTCCGACGAGAGGATTACCTACTTCTTGCCAGCTCCCGAATTAAAAAAAAAGAATACCTAGGCGGCCGCTCAAAAGTAGCTATAGGGGCAGCTAACGCGCGACAACAGGCTTGTGAGCTCTTAAAACTATATTCTAACGTGATTTCCCTCCTATAACATAACTTTGGAAGCTTTCATACTTAGTCTGCCTGACACCGAAGTAGCAATGAATAACAACGACTGCCTCAAAATTTCAACGCGCTCGAGCGCCTTTTCTCACCTGGCAATATCGCAGCAGGCAAAAATATAATCCGAAACGACTATCAGCATGTTTCTGAGGGTACCTGCCATGAGTTTTTATTCAGCAGTTCAATTTAGAATCTCTTTGTACAGAATATTTCACGCAATGGAAGCCCTTAACGTGATTTGAAAACATATATGGACAATAATACTCTCACACCCATGTGCGCCACGAAAGGAATTCACTATGATGGAACTACGTATACCCCGGACGCCGATAATGATGGCCTCTGCGTTGGGATGACTGAGCAACCCGCGGCAGCCGCCACCAGGGAGGCAGTTTATTCCCGCTCCTTATTCTTGTTTCTTTGGTCCATCAACATAATATTAACCACTTATAAGGTATTCGGTTGAATTAGCTATAAATTTTCAAATGTAACAACGTCCGTAGCTATATTTTAAGAAAGAACGCAACCTAGCCACTTGGCCCGACAAATTCCACTTTTTGTCGCTAGTTTCCGAAGCTACGTCTAGCAATACAAGGTTGTCAAGGTCCGCTAAGTGATGTCCACACATTGCTGGTCTCCAACGATGCAGTTGGAGCAAACAAGGTTTGAGAAACGCCATTTGTAGGTGTGAGACTCGGGCTCAATATAAAAATATAATATAAAAATAAAATATAAAATAAAATATAAATATAAATTAATATAAATGTAAATATAAAATATAATATATAAAATAAATATAAAATAAAAATATAAAAATATTTTGTTTGGCGCTCTTTGCCCCAGCTGGCCTTGCGCCAAAAAACTCCAACCATCATCATCATCATTAATATAAAAATAAGGGGGGGGGGGGGGGGGGAATGCCTGGTCAGCTCAGTAAAATGCCTTATGTTTATATTACGATTCGTGTCCATCTCGGAGGAGTCAGGTGCCAACTTAAATTGCGAAAGAAAAACAAGCCTGAAGTAACCAAATACGCCATTAATGACGATCGTTGTTGAGTTGAGTGCATAAACTCCCGATCAAATACCGCTGTTAATCAGACGAACTAGCCGACGATGAAGACAAACTTTTCTCGCCTTTTTCCCCTCCTGGATGCAGTCATTAAGATTTCTGTGTTGCAAAAGCGGGGCATCAGGTGGGTTTCACTAGCCATGAACATCGAGCTTATGCGTGCTACTGTACGTACCTCACACATACGTTTTATGTCGAAACAAGTAAGAGGCTTGTGAGCTTACTCCCGACTCCCTAAAGAATTTTATTAGGAATAAGGCTGATTTACAGCCGCATTTCGCTCCCACGTATACTAAATTTGCGGTGCAGGCCACGAGCTTTTGTTCACAACTGCGAAACAACTCACAACTCTGGCTTGAGTTTTCATGCAGGAGAGCGTCCACTGCTATTTATATTACTACGCCGGTCATAGGATAGTTGGCTGCAAGCCCTCGGCGTCTGCTGACGCGTCCCTTGTAGACCCTGCATTTCCAAAGTTACGATAACCCAGCCATTATTCTTTCTGGCCGTCACATATCTGGATGAACTATCACCAGAATGAACAAACGCGGCGATATGTGCGGCGGTTACCAGCATACGACTTGAATCGAGAAAAGGCAGCTGTACTCGCTGTGACAATGCACATCATAACGTCACAGCGCAAATGTTCTTTCCTTCCTGGTGCCGTATGTACATCCTCACGAATTACCGACGTTGCCGACATTGGCAATCTAAATGCACCTGCGACCAAGCAGACCTACTGAACTTCATCATACGAATCACAGCGTGCGCTGCGCGCCAGTAATAACTGGCCCCTGTGAAGCTTTCTTCACAGCACGCTCGTGCGTAAGGAGGAAAAGCCAATCGTATAACCGACGAATATAAACCGCAATATTCATTACAGTTTGGTGCAGCATTTAGTACAAAAAAACCCCCAAAAATTCCAAAAAACAGCAATTTACTACGACACCTCGTTCGCGTCGTTGTTCGTAAGCAGGAGTGACTCCACGAAACATACCGTCGTGGCTGAATGAAAAGACTATTAATTCAAACCGAAATCAGGGTTTATAAGAGCGCCAAAATGTTTACTCTGCAGACTGGTCTGAGGCTGAAATGACGGTGTTTGCATGGCATATTCGAGGTTTCTTGCCAGCATAAAGGTTGCCAGGAAGATGGGTTGTAAGGGAGAGGCCGCAGAAGAAAATGTGTAACGTGTATGCGAGAGCTTTCATCATTATTACCAAACGTTCATGAAGCCCTGTTCGCTATACACATTAGGCTGCTTTATTCGTTTCCCGTGGGACGACAAATCATTTTCTTGTATAAATCACCCGTCTCTCAATGAACAGAGCAAAATAAAAAGAAAAGAGTTTAAAGCCCTTATTACAGCTCAGCGACAAAACCAATTGTGAAAAGCGACTGGGGTGGTGGAGATCGAAGGGATAGGGTAGGCATAATGGCCCGTGCCCTAAGCGTGCAAAAAAGCTTACACCGCGGTGACTTGCGCTCCAGATTCCTGCGCTGTTACTGTTACTGTGGCGGGGGGAAAGTTCCACATTTTTATCCTTCGCCATTCACGCGTTAAGCTTTCTGTAAGTTTTCTTGCCATTTTTTTTCTTTTCTGGTAGTCACCTACCAGAACACCATGGGTTAAGATAAATCTGAAACTGACGACGGCTTCGTCATTAATCTCAATCACATTGTACGCAGCGTTTGATTTTCTTGCTCTTGTATTTAAATTTGCCGTAAGACGTGCAATGATAATTACTCTCTGATCGATTTCAGGGGTCATTAGCCAGCCGTCGTCCGTGTAATTAGAACGGGGCGTGTCCCCCCCCCCCCCCCCCTTCTTTATCATACCCTATCGAGCATGACTAGCGAGCCAGCGAAAGTACACCAGTATAAATGACTGAGTATTTCGAACGTAATGAGCGAATTTCCATGCTTGATGCGACATTAGGCATTTCATGCAAACTACAGTGAACTAGAATACTAATGCAAACACCTAAAAAAAGCACGAGATACGGTGGTATTATTTTCATGGCCTTGTTCGAATACAGTTTTTTTTTTTTAATGCGTGGAACCGAATCTTTTGCGTTCTTCATGCATGGCACTTCTTAGTAAGCGACCCGAGTCTTAGGGGTGCTTGCACCAAATTTGCACCTGCACATATCATCATTCAGTAGTTTTTCCTGGGGAAAAACCGCTAGTGTTATTTGTTTTTTTGTTTTTTTTTTTCTTTAATAGTGATCCCGAAGGTGAAGTATACACAAGCCACACCTTTCCAAGCTACTTGCACTGACGACACCTTTCATTAAACACTGCTTAGCGCACAGGTAGCCTTGGGCAGGTTTGAGGCAAAATACAAGTAGATAAAGGCAATGTACAGCGTTTTTCTAATTAACTGTTCCCGTGTGACTGTTTCTTTTAAGAAAATAAATACCCGGAATAAAAACAGCGTCGAAGAGAGGCGAGATAAAGAAGAGCAAAAACACAACAAACAAACTTTGACTTGTGCTGTCGCCAGCGGCACCAAGCACAACAAAAACAAGAAATGCGACTGCGTCCGGATGGTTTGAACCGCACAGATCCAGTCACTCCGCGCAGTGGCCTAAAAAGGGAGCACGACGAAGAGAATTAAACTATGTGACAGTCCCCCAATGGGAGTTTTGGCACAAGTTTTTTGTCGAAGTTCGCAGCAGACGTTACTTGCAGCGGTTATGGGTTACGTGGGCACTTTAATGGAATTGGCTGATCCCTCGATTTTGCTTCCTTAGCCAAATTTAACGCTTTTACGAGCCTCTTTTGTGTAGAACAGTGTATCGTGCTCGTGTGCGTGCACGGCTTGTATTTTTAGCACGGCAAAAAAAAGGCGCATTATTAGTTCCATGAATGAACGAACGATTTGAATGAGTGAAACATTTTTATGTGCATATATGCGTACAGCTGAAAATCCTCTGGAGAGACTTTCTTCCTGCAGAGGAGGATGATGGTGATGGTGATGATGATTATGAGGGTGATGATGATGGTAATGACGACGATGAAGACGATGATTATGATGATGACATACAGGTACGACTCTTATAACCAATTCTTTCTCATAATCTCGCGCTGTCACTGGATGCCAACGGATAGGTATCTACTTTCAAGTTGTGATCGGGCGAATTAGCCCCCTTCTTGCTCGATTCCTGCCCAATCCCCCGGGTGGGTATGCGTCTAAATACGTGGAACAACAACAGCAACAACAACAGCAACGACTTCTGGGGCGGATCCTAGCGTATAGCATACGCGGTTCCCCCTCTATTTTATCTGCAGCCAAAAAGGAACCGGACAGGGAGGGGGCTCTCAGGCTTTCAAACGTTATGATGTACGAGTATTCGAACACAAGAACACTGCACACGTTCCCGGTGGATTCAGTGGAGCGCAGAACTTGACGCGGTCGTTCCTAAAACTTTCCACGAGGTTTAGCGACAGAACCTCACGTAACAGAAGAATGGCCGAGGCGTTCCGACCGATCAGAGTACTGCAGCCGACAATCCTCCTGGACCACCGAAACCCACGTGCCTGTTGCGCTCGGTTGTCGTTCTCCAGCTGCCGCGCCCCTTTGCGCTGGGCGTGTAAACGCCGACTGCGGACACACGCCGCGTCAGCGAACGCAGACAACGCGGAAGTCGTCACACACTTCTCGTCTGCCGCTGCTACTGCCACCGCCTCCCCGGGCCCAAAGCGAGGCATTTGCTCTGCCGCTGTTTGTTCTATTGGGGAAGCAAAGCACCTCGGAGTGGTGCCGCTTTGCCGAAACGTCGCCTGTTCGGCGTGCCTTGACGTGAAAATGACCGGTTCACCGCCGCCACCGCTCCCGCCAACGTTCAGCTACGCTGTCCGGGTTTCTGGTTCTTGCCGTACGACCGCGACGTCGAATATTAGTGGGTTCGTTCCGATACCCGGCCGAGATATCTTGGCTTCGGGTATTTCGTTCGAGAAATCTGCAGAAAAGGAAATAGTAATGAATAAAGGAAGATAACGAGGGGGGAAGGTGTTCAGGTTAAGAGCAGTTTTCTGCCTCCCGCGTTGCCATATGTTCTGCAGCATTCCACTCAGCCAGAGCAAATATACCAAAACATCGTGAAGCTTAAGTCTGTTCCGTGCACGCGTCGTTGTAAATGGTGCGTGGAGAGACGCGGGTTTTTCCGGTCTGTGTAGTATACGCAGAAATCAAGGCTGCCAGGTATTGGGAAGATATGAAGGCAATTGAGACGGTGTGTCATATAAGGTGCACGGGCACTGTAATGCTTCCTGCAGTTCATTTCACCCACTAACAGGCTTCGCCATGCGGTGTCGGCGCTTGCGTGGGTGTCTGGGCTTGCTTGATAAGTGTGGTGCCTGATCCGGTGGAGTTCGGTGAGGGAACAGGAAGTTCCTGGCGAGCGGTGCGTAGAGGTCGTGGACACATTTCCCGTTCCTCGTGGAGGAGCTTTCTGTCCATCCGTGGTCTGTAATCGCCTGACCACGGTATGCGACTGCTCGTTACTTCTTGACCACGGGCAAGGGTGTCCGCCTATTTATTCCCTTGCACCCCCTCTCGACCTGGTACCCAATTTAAGATAGCATGACCATTGGGATGGCTCCATGCAAGTTACCCGAAATTATGACGTTGGTGAACTCACGAATGGCAGCGCGGCGGTAACTCCGGACATTTATGGGACCTGAATGTTGTTCATGCTGTGTAGATGCTGTCATTACCAGTGTTTCGGCTGTCGTGGAATGTGGTACACTCATGTGGTGCTCCACTCGCTCTGATGATGGTCTTATGGAAGCCGTTGTAGCATTTCCTTCGTTGAAAGAAGCAGTTCGTTGGGGCTAATCAATGAGATCTTTTTTGTTGTTCATTTTAGGTTCATGTTGCGCTATCAGCTCTGTCTCGCTCCGCCACTGCGCAAGCGCGGCGTGTGCTGTCATCATGCTCCCTCTTTGTTTTCGTTGTACTATCGTTCGTTTTCTCCCGCTAACCGTTCGTATCACGGAGGCTTCGCCCATGGGTTATACGGATTTTTATTATTTGAGCGAATGATGGCGTATGGGACACATTGAGTCTAATGCGATGCAGAACGGATTCGCCCTGCTAATATTTGGGGGTCTTGCGCGTCGAATCTACACCTTCGCTATGAGGCGCGCCGGAGAGAAAGGCTCCAGATTGATTTCTACCACCTAGGGATTTTCACGTGACGGGAAACTGGATACAGGGGTGTTTTTTATAGTTTTATGCCTCTATCAGAACAACTGCCGCAGCCGCGGCATGACAAAGTGAACGTTTTTTGTCCGCTTCGGTGAAACGTCTCTAGCGCAACCCTTCCAAAGTGTGACGCATCCTCTCGTCTATAAGAACATGCGCCAAGCGCTCAACTTGAGAGATTAATTCGTCCCTGGAGTCTCCCGGGAAGCGAGGCAAAGATAAGCGCGTGCGAAGAGAGCTTCCTGACTTAACAAACTGTCTTCACTGCATAAGAGCCGTGTCCTGCAAGGAAGCCGAACAAACCCACAGTCTGTGTGTCCGAGAAGCTGACAGCTGCCGCCACCTGCCGTGGAGTGCTAGCACTTCGCGCAGACGAAAGTGCGAGAACGAGCAGGAGAGAATGCAGTGGAGAGAGGGTGGGTAGAGGATGGAAAGCCGGTTCGCGCGGTGTGGCGCGAGTTTCAAAATGTTCGCGCGTACAATTCACGTACGGGGCCTATCTACTTATTTCAGTTCCGCGTAAGCCCAAAAATATAGAAGGGGGAAGAGGAGGGAAGCTGCACATACATCGCGTCTCTTGGGCACTTTCGGTTATGGGCGAACAAAATAGTGAGCGAACGGAATACTTCAATGATTGTGGTGGATTCGCTAATAACCAGCTAGTAAGGTTTACTGGTTAACTGATACAACTGCATAGAGGCTCATTGCCAAAATAAGGAAACGAAACTCACAGATATGCTTTTCTCATTCTAATCCCTTGACTTTTACCTGCTAAACGTTAAAAGCCATGCCTAGTCCGCGTATTTTGCCGATGTTTCCATGCGGTTGGCTGGAAATTTGTCGGCATTGACAACACCAACAAAAAAAAAGGTTTTATAGCGGTTTTGAGTTGTTTTGTTTTTGTAAACTGCAAATTATATTAGCTTTTCAGGCAATCTGAACCAGGTGACTGTTCTAAGGGGCAGTTGTCATTAATTTGCAAAAACATGAAGGACACGAGTACAATTATGCGTAGTACATACATTACGGCACGTAACACGCGCAATGTGCAACATGTACGCCGCAACAGAATTCGTGCGTATTTTGACGCTTCAAATGTCATTCTGAGTTGTGCGCCGAGGTTAATTCTCCCTGCTTCTGCGAACACAGCAAAGCGAGCAGCCGTTGTAGCTTGCAGGGACTGACAATTTCCCGAGTACCGCCATTTCTTCATTACGAGGTCTTTTTTTTTTTTTTTTTTTTGCGAGAAGGGAGAAGGGAGGTGTTTAGAAATGGAGAATTTTATCATTAGAATGTTGTCTTTTATTTTACCCATGATTTTCACAAAACTGGGAGATGCACTTGCAATTTCTGGGTTGGTAAAATCTAGAGACTACGCCAATTCGAAAAAAAAAAAAAAATACTGCACCCCTCCGTATAACGACGACCACGCTTGAACGCGAAGCTTTCTCGTGGTGGATTTTTTGTTTGACCGATCTCACACTGCGAGTATGCGCTTCCCCTTGAGGTACGGGAAATACTTAAACCATTTGAAGTTTGAGGTCTACATAGTCCCACTCAGCAAGTCTATGCCGTCCGCAAATCTCAAATGGCTCAAATATTTCCCGTTTATTCTTAATCCTATTTTCCCAGTCAAGCTTTCTAAATACCCCCTCTGGACATGCTGTGAATAGTTTTGGAGAGCTGGTATCTCCCTGTCTTACTCCCTTTCGGATCGTAAATTTATCGCTTTGCTTGTGGAGGGTTGTCCTGCCCGTGTAGTCCTTGTATATGTATTCTAGAAGTCTTATTTCGGTCTCCTCTATTCCCGGGTCTTTTAGTGCTTCTAGCACGGCTGCGGTGAGTACGTGATGAGACGCTTTCTCATAGTCTGTATATGTCATGTAGAGGAGTTCGGTGTATACTGCGGATTTTTCTATCACTTGATTGACGACATGGATGTGATCCATGGTTCAGTACCTTTTCCTAAACTCAGCCTGCTCTCTGGGTTGTTGGAAATCCAGGCTATCACCTATGCCGCTAATTATAACTTTACAAAACAGCTTGTAAACAACTGAGAGTTGGCTGATGGATCTGTAATTCTTCAGGTCCTTGGGATCTCCCTTCTTATGAATCAGAATAATGTTGGCGTTTTTCCAAGCTGTGCACTTTTTGAGCCGTCAAGCATTCCAGAACTAGTATACAAGCTTTTCCAGTACAATATCTCCTCCCTCCTTCAAAATATTCTCGGCTATGCCTTCGTCACCTGCAGCTTCTTCTGTTTTCATGCCTTTGAGAGCCTTTCCTACCTCCTCTTTAGGCACTGGTGGGACATCGCAAGTTGAGCTTGCACTCTCAGTAGTTTCATCTGGTACCCGTCGCGGTGGCTCAGTGGCTAAGGCGTTGTGCTGCTGAGCACGAGGTCGCGGGTTCGATTCCCGGCCGCGGCGGCCACTTTTCTGATGGAGGCGAAAAGCAAAAACGCCCGTGTGTACGAGATTTCGGCGCACGTTAAAGATCCCCAGGGGGTCAAAATTAATCCGGAGTCCTCCACTACGGCGTGCCTCATCGCCTGCGTTGCGTCGGCGCGTTAAAACCCTACAATCAATCAATCAGTTTCCTCTGGTGTAGAATCGTTCTGCTACCTTTATTATCTCGTCCAATTGTTGTGCGTCATGTTATCCTGCTCGTCCTTTAGTGTGTACATCCTGTCTTTGCCGATGACTAGCTTTCTCTTAGTTGTTTTCGAGCTTCCCCCTATTTGCATCGTTTCCTCGATCACTGCCATGTCGTTCGTTTTACTTCTGTTAATCAGTTTCAACAGCTCGGTTAATTCAATCGGATTCGCCGCACTTGATACTTTCATGTTCTTACGTTTGGAAATTACTTCCTTCGCTTTCTTAGCTTGTTTTTCAGTGCGTTCCGTATACAAGTTGATTCTCCCAGAGCTGCTACTGATTCACTGATTGCCGATGTTAGGTTGTCATTTAGCCTGCCTAAACTGACCTCGTTCTGCTCGTCTAGATGCTCGAATTTGTTTTGAAGAGTTATTTTAAACTCCTGCGACCTGGCCCTGAGTGACTCCGTGCGGGGTTTCTTAGTTTTCACGATTTTCCTCATTTCTCCTCTGAGATTCAGCCTTAGCTTGCATCTAACCATCCTATGATCGCTGCTCTCAATCTTACTTAGCACTTCTACGCCTTGCACAATACCTGCGTTGTCTGTTAAAATGAAGTCAATTTCGTTTTTTGTTGTACCATCGGAACTTGTTCGTGTCCATTTCCTGTTCTTTCTGTTGTAGAAGAATGTGTTCATCAACCTCAGGTTATTTCTCTCCGCAAATCCCACCAGTGTACCTCCTCGACTGTTGCGATTGTCTATACCGAAGTTTCCCACTGAACTTTCTCCCGTTTGCTTCTTACCGACCTTTTGCGGTAAATCCTCCTATCACAGTCATGAACTGCATTGTTGCCTTCTTCGTTGCTGATTCGACGTCCTCGTAGAAACTGTCGACGGCATCATCATCATACCTGGCTGTTCGCACATAAGCCGGTACTATCTTGAACCTGTATCGCTTGTTTAGCTTGACCGCAACAGACGCGACTTTCTCGCAAATGCTGAAAAACTCCTCCACGTTTCCTGCTATGTCTCTGTGGTTTAAAAATCCCACCCCGCGTTCTTTCTTCTCTTGGGGTCCACTGTAGCACAAAATATACCCGCTATGGAGCTCCATGACGCCTTCTTCTGTCCTTCTGACTTCGCTTAACCTTATAATATCCCACTTAATGTCCGTGAGTTTCTCTGGTAGTACAACTAAGCTTCCCTCGCTAGGAAGGGAAGCACGTTTTATATTCATAAATTTTACGCTGCTTCAGTAGGCACATGTCATATTCATGAACGTATTCGTGAATTTTGCGCGGCTTAGCTAAGCCACAGGTATTAGGCACACCAGAGTGGTTGTCCAGGGATTATTCCTTCACCCTGCGGGGGGATCCTAAACTTGCATTGAAATTTCAACAAGCAGGGGTGTTAATTTCTTACCTTCGTCTGTGGCCGGGAGTTGTACCTCGACCTCGTGTTCATCTCCCGTTAGTAGCCCCAGGCCTCCAACCGTTGTTCTCGACTGCTGCGTCAGCGTGGCTGCCCGGCGCTTCAACGCCCCATAATTGGCTGCCCGTAGACGACCGCACACCGTCGCGATATTGGTTCTTGCCGCATGTTCCCCTCACGGCCTGGCTACTTCGGCCAATCCATCACGATAACTGTACGGGAGGCAACACGCGCGCTGCTGGCCGGAGGGGCTTTTATTTTCGCATCACTCAGCCGCCCTAACCAGGGAGAGCCCCGCTGCTTCCTACTCCCGGCTTCCATCATCGCCGGAGCCATGCATAACGGAGCTCCACATGAGAATACTGACATTTTCTTCCCGTCCCTTCTCTATAGAGGACGTTACCATAGAGGACGCTGAGACGATGGATGATTTTATCGCGCGTTGGTTACGGCAGGATTCATAGCAGAAAAGCGAAAATAACGCGGAAATTTCCATTCTAAAGCCAAGTGGAGTAAACAGGTTTCGCAGTGTTGCCTGGGTGTAGTGCTTCTTTGCCAGAACATGCGGGTTGACGAACATCGGGCTTCGCACGCAACGGTTTCGTCATTGCTATTCTGTTGTGTACTCCCGTTTTGTATGTGCATGTGTGCGTGCGCGTATGGGTGGTTTTCCGTTTCCGCGCATGCGCGTACGTGTCCGTTCGCGTGCGTGCTCGTGCGTGTGTGGGCATATTTTGCGTGCGTATATACGCGTGATTTTCTATGGCTGGGTGCATGCGGGTACGTGTGTTTGTGCGTGTGAGTGTGGGGCGGGGAGGAGGGAGGAGAGAGGGGCGTTTTGTGATTTTTATTGCATATATTAGCCGCTTAAAATTCCAACAACCTTACCGGTGCTAGCGGCGTTTCAGGTTCTGTGTTTCATGATTTCAGATTCTATGTTTCATGAGAGAGAGAGAGAGAGAGAGAGAGAGAGAGAGAGAGTAAACGTGTTTATGATACGGTCGTGTTTAGGTGGTCACGTCAGAGCTTCGCGCGTTACTTTGTCGACAAGGCTGCGTAAATAGTGCTTCGTTTTAAAACGACCGTTGCGAGCGCAGCTCTGCCAAAGTGTATAGCCGGACCACCCGCATGACGCTCACGACGAAACGAAATTATGGGGCGATCTGATGCAGATTTATTCTGGGTTGCAACTACGCCTCACTAAGTGCGTCCAAATGTATCTTGCTTGTTCTCTTTAACGTGTATGTATCAGAATGTTTTCTTTCTAGGCCTACGCCTCGCAGCAGACCTACACCGCGCTCCCCTACTGCTCATGCGCAGTGCACGCTGACGTTACGCGTCCTCCTTCTTTTCCGATGTACTATCGTTCGTCCTCGCACGTTTGTTCGCTCTTTCGGAGGCTTCAGAACACGCGCGCCTATTTTTTTCTGAATGACCCTACTGGTGCTTATCGACTGGCCGTTATCGAAACGCAGGGCGGCCCTCTAATTCGTTTTCCGGGGGCATACATCCGTCGAAATCTGTGTCGCGCATGCTAGATGCACGTATTAACGCGTAAGCTCAATTTATGATGTATAGCCTCCCAAATCCTTAATAATATAGCGGTAGCGACGACCTAGCGGTATGTAAGCGCCTTATCACGGTGTTCACCGGCAAAATAGGCGATGGTACGCACACGCACATATAACTATCTGTTGTGGCAGCGTCGTCCGCTCCGCTGTTCTTCTCAGGGCAGCACACCTGAATCTCTAACCAAAGGGCAGGAGCACTGCCTCCGGCTCCTCCAAACAAATACGTTTCCTCATCCATCAAAACTTCACTTGCTCCATCCCACGCAGTTACTTCCCGCTGTGCAAATATTGCGCTGCCCCGGGCACCCTGTATTATATGGTATGGGAGTGCTCCGCAAACCCCAAAATTCAAAGAATAGCGCACCCTTCCCGTGAGCAGTGGGAGAAGGAGCTGTCCAGTTCCGGTCTCGATTCCCAGCTTAGGCTGGTGGAAAGGGCCGTGGCGGCAGGGGTCTCCAATGGAGTCCTGGACTGAGGGCCCCACACCACATTGCGCCAGCTTCGCGACAGAACGTTAACCCGGACATTTCTAATGATCTACCTTACCTGGCGGACGACTGTGTTGCAGACGCAACTGGCTGATTCGCCCGGCAGCAGCGAAGGGCCCTCTCGAATGCAAGTTTTATAGTCGTCACTGCTCTGTGTCCCCATGGCTGGGCTGCGCCAGTATCCTTCGGCGGACAGGGGCCATGAAGAGAAAATACAAGTTTGTTTTATTCGAAATATTTGGTGTTTTATAGTACCCCCAGTGCTTGCCCAGCAGCAAGTGATGCTTTAGTCACTCAGAAATTAATCAATTTAGGTTAAAATTTGGTTCCCCCTCCAAATTGTGCGTGCCGTGACGTCGCACGTGGCTCGTTTTTGTTACGGTAGAAAGTAATCATTTCCTGAAACTTGAGGTGTGCTCGACAAACAGGATCACGTAAGACAATGTCGCTTACGCCAATCGGCCAGTGTCGTGTAAGACAACTCCAAAGCGGCGGACGGTTGTGCAGCTAAAACAAGCATAGTGCGCCCAGTACCAACAGCAGTGCGCATCGGTACTTCTATCTTTACGTGCATTTTCGTAACTCTCATTGTTTACCCCACCATTATTACGGCTGTAAAATGAATATGAAGCGCAAATAGCTCGTTCGGCAAGCTTATCCCTGCCTAATTTGGGTTTGCTTTTGCCGGCCTTAGCCAATCGCACAGCTGGGCTTATGACATCATAGGTTCTTTTGCGGGAAATGAGCTAGTGGGTCACATGGCCGTTCCCTTTTTTCCTAATTATATAGTCTATTTGAGCGAAGTGTGCTCAAATAAAAGGGTTGTCAGTATGATTATAAGGAGGCAATCCTTCGAATGAACCAAGCTTGTGTTTTGCCGCATGGCCCCTTTAAAAGCTGTACAGTCGAAAGCTTTATGACAGTAAACACGGGAGCACGTGCCGCTCAGTACATGCAGAGCGGTCTAGCGATGGGATGGCGAACTGTCGTGGCTCGTACATTTGGCGGATCCACTCCCTGACAACGGTTGATTGCGCTGTTGTCTGCTGCGGTAGCTACGTTAGGTATCTGGAAGCGATTCCAGAGAATACATGTGCCGATGAGGGGCTTTTTATCAAGCGTGAACCGTAGCGAACGCATTAAAACGTTTGCCTCTCGATGTCCGATGGGGTGATAAAACTGTGATCCTCCGGGACGTAACTAACGCCATGAAGGAACTTTTTTTCCCTCCATGACTAACGCAGCAGGCGGCCGCGCGATAAAGCGTTTTCAGGGAGTGCAGCCGCCAACCGCACAAGCTGCGAGAGCACGCCAGCCGCTCACCAGAGCGCTCTGCATGTATTAAGCGGCACGTGCTCCCCTGTTTACTGTCATAAAGCTTTCGACTGTGCACGAGTGTGCAAACAATCTAAATTACAGAATACATAGATCTGGTTAGAGAAGAAACCAATAGCGCGCTCAGACGTTTATCGACAGCATATACGCCGTGGAGCCGTCGCTAAACCATCAAGTAACTAATATCACTTAGACATTTCCTTACCATTTCCGGTGCCATTCCTGCATAAAAACTGGTAAGAAAGCCAAAAAAGAGAAGCAACGTCTTGTATAACATGTGGAAGTTGTCCACTGAGTGACATGTTTAATGAAGACTGTGTGCAGCCCTGTGAAATATGTTATGAGCTCAATTCGTCTGTGAGAGTTCAGCTGGTCGCCAGCGCGCCGACAGTTGTCACCTTGGTCATCGCGTTTCCGTCGTGAGAGTTGTGCATCTCAACTTTTAACATGGCTCTCAGTAATGGTTTTTAACGGGATGCTCAGCTCTTAGCGTCATGTTTTTAGCCCCGTTTTCTTACACGGCGTTTTTCCAGCTCGCACGCAACTAGTGATAGTAAGTGTCTTGTTAAGGGGAGGGGGACGGGGATAAAGATGTATTATCAAACTACACACCTATATCAATATTGCCAGTGCTTTGGAAGGCATTGAGAAAACTAATCAATGAAGGAATGATCTGGTTTTGTGAAAAATAAACCATAAAACATATTCGCAGTTTGGTTTCCAAAAAAAAAAAAATCAGATCTGCGGAGAGTGCTCTGTTAGTGCAGAAGGAAATATTGTTGCACTCAAGCAGAGATAAACTATCAACACCAAGTGCTTTCATTGACTTTTCTAGTGCATTTGATCGGATTTTGAAGGCCTTTGACCCGACTTTACTAAAACAACTCGAACACTACGTCTTCAGAGGGGTTTTCCTGAACCTTATTGAATTTTTTTTAAATTTCGCCAACAAGCAGTCGCTATTGGTGACAAGATGTCCGGTGCCAAAAACAAAATATATGCCAGCGTGCGGCATGGCAGCATTCTTGGTCCTTTATTGTTTAACCTATACATAAATAATATTGTAAACGTTAACCCCCTCCACTAAATTTGTTATTTATGCCGCTGACACAAGTTTACGTTTCACCTCAAACGACGCCGAAAAACTAGTCCATGGTGCTAATAAAGTATTAGACGTGCTAAATAGATGTATTAGTGATAATTGGCTGGCTATTAACACATCTAAATCTAGGGCTGTATTTTTTAGACCTACTGCACTATACTTTAGGTGCGTGTACAGTTTTTCTATAAAACATCAAACTGTGCCTATTCTTGAACTGTTGAAATATAGTGCTGTGACCGATGTGTTCCTTGGCTTGTTAATCACAAAACTGTTGCTACAAAATCACTTAATTACTTTTTCAACGCTTTGTGTATCTGTCAAATATTCGTGTGCCTTACGCACTCTTTCTGTATTACATAAGATTGAACTTCGCTATAAACAACACTTATATAGCGAATTATCGGCTATAGCGAACTAAATAAAAACTTTGGTTGGTCACGCTTCATTTAAATGACACTTATTTGTTTATAACGAAACTGAAACCGTGATAGCCGCGCGCAATTTTTGGGATATAACGAAGAAATATTTGACAAGTTGACCGAGAAGCTACTTGAAAAACTTCCGGCGTCCGAAACTGCAGGAGCACAAAAGACCTTGCTCGTGGATACTTAGTGCTGTGAATAGCTACCAGGCGAAGGTCATATCCTTCCTCGTAAAAATAAGAACGACTGTCCTGTTTCGTCAAATGAACTGATTTCCCGTTTCACGTTCCGGTTTACTAGGCTTGAAATGCCACAAGGAGAAAGGTAAAGGTTACCTTGTTTGTAGTGTGTTCGAATCTTTAAATAATGCGTTTCTGTATCAAGGATTGCTGCGGGAATCAGATTACCGATTGGTTCAAGCCGATTCTGAACCCTACTGTTACAACGAATATCCGATATAATGAACTAAATTACTGCCCAGATACGACTTTGTTATCACGAGGTTCGACATGTGTGTATCACGGGACACAGACCCCGACAAGCGTCATCCTGGCGGCTTTTTGTCTGTGCCCCTGGCATTTGTAACGCTAATGCCGAATGAAGTCTGACTTGATTTGATCTGATTTGAAAGTCGGCGACCGAGTGGCCAACCCTTGTTGCAGTTCGAGTGCATCCAGGAAGGGAGCTTGCATGGTTTATCAGGTCCCTGCATTGGCGCGACACATGCGCCGCAGGTGACTTGTCTGCCTTTGTCTCTAGCGTCAGCCTTCTATCGTGTAGCGGGTAAGGCAATATAGTTCGTTTCGGAAATCGTTGGTGTCAGTAGTGACTGTCTTCGTGCACCAAAAAAACCTTTCCCCACGGACTGTCGCGGAGAAGGCAATGTTGGCCCAGAATATGTCTCGCTCTCCTGCTGTTTTGTACTCAAAGCACAGGGGCTCACTGTGCGTGCATCGTTGGGCGAAAGTTGGCAGCCGGCGTTGCGCTGCTGAGGTCGCGGGTTCGATTCCCGTCCGCGGCGGCCACTTTTCTGGTGGAGGCGAAAAGCAAAAACGCCCGTGTATTCGAGATTTCGGCGCACGTTAAAGATCCCCAGGTGGTCGAAATTAATTCGTCGCCCTCCACTACGGCGCGCCTCATCGTCTGCGTTGTGTCAGTGCGTTAAGCCCTACAATCAATCAATCAATCAATCAATCAATCAATCAATCAATCAATCAATCAATCAATCAATCAATCAATCAATCAATCAATCAATCAATCAATCAATCAATCAATCAATCAATCAATCAATCAAGTTGGCAGCCGTAGGTTTCGATCAGCTGCGCGAAGCAAGCTTCTTGCGTTTCCATCAGGGCCTCACCCATTGAATGAACCCTTGAAAGAAACCAACTGGTACTCTAGCTTCCTTTCGTCGGCTGCACGTGCAGAAGGCTCATCCAAAGTCCCGGGTGCAATATCTTCGCATAACTAACGATTTAGATTAACGCACAAAATGGTAGCTTTAACACGGCAGCGTGGCGTCCGCGCGGTGTGTACCAAATCCGTCTCAATTGCGTCTTACTCGATTCTAGTGTTTTCTGTAGTGGGTCTGAAACACTTCCAACTCCAGAAGAGCAACCGCGTAACCCTAAGAATATTGCGGTGCAAACAATTTACAAGAAAAGAAGGAAAAGCTCGTATGGAGCAAGGCTCCCTGAGAGAACTGTTCCAGTTGCAAAAGCTGTTTTGGGATCCACGTTTAAAGTCGAGTGCCGGCTTATATCGGCGCCTCAGCAGCTGGGGTTTCAAAGCATTTGCGTACTTGGGCGGCTAGCAGTTTCCCAGTGGTATCACGATTCTCGTCTCGCTCACTTCGCATGGTGTCCATGCTGCATGCAGACATAACATCCACGTAGGTGAAAACAGGGCACCCAGGGCCCATAGCGCCGCGGCCAGTATATGCACCCGTCAAACTCACGGGATCGTTTCTCGTATCGTGTTCAGGTCGTCCTCTCATGCGATTCTCACGCTGCAGTTGTTTGTTTTCATTTCTTTGTAGGCTGTGCGCCTCAGCATAAAATTACGCCAAGCACTGCGAGTTGGGAAGCTGGGGCAGCTCTCCGGAGCAGCTGAAAAAGGACCTGACTCAATATCAGGGCGGTGTGCAGCTTAAGCATGGATGGTGGTTTGTTCCCCCACTGAGCTCCGGATAGAGTTCTGAGTGTCATCAGCCACGTCGAACATAACCAACCTCCCGCACTTACAACTTTTGTTATGTTTTCTGATGTTTCTAACGCTTACGATGACGAACTACGAAGACCGATTGTGGGCAGTCTACATTTAAGGGGTTGTCACTAAACCACCTCCCATACGTACAGTGCTTCCTTACAGACCGGTACATGCAAGTGCGATACATACAAGTGCGATACATGCAAGCGTGGTACATGCAAGGAAATTAGCGTTTTGCGGGACGTACCCCAGGGTGTTGTTCTGTCACCTCTTCTTTTCAATAAAGCCATATCTGTACAACCTGGAGCACTAAAAGAAGACCTCCAAGCAGCACGTATATTTGTGTATGTTGACGATGACTGTAATTCATTCCCTGAGTAACAACACAAGCGGCTGGCAACGATCACTCAGCGTACTTTTCACATCGTCCTCATTCGGTCTGGTGCTCTCAGCCGGGGAGCGGATTCTTTTCCTTGGGAACCGGCGACGATCCGCTCGTTTTAATTTAACATTTGGTAACCTAACCATCCGTCAAGTCACACACGTCTGGTACCTTGAAGTCACCTTTAAAGACTGCACTGGCGAACTGGAAGTAAACACAACTACTTAGTCTCTGATTGCCCGTGTAAACATTCTGGGGAGAAAACTTTTGAAGTTTCCGCTTCCTGTAGCATTTTTCGTAATAAGTGCGCAGTTTTCTACCACGTGGCTTTTAACTCGCGATAAACGCTGCCGCTTATGCACAAAACTCTCAATATACCTGCACATATTTGATTCTAAAGCTCGGTTGGTCCTTAAGAAAAACCGAATAGCTAGTCAAGATGGCGGTAATATGACCACCGTGCAAAGGCCGGCCGTCGCAAAGCGAAGCCACGCCTGCATGCATGGCGCATGCAGCATCAGCGGAGAGTGCATCTTGACCCCCGTCACTCCGCGATGACTCCGGCCGCAGCGGCGATCGTCCGAATGCTTCGGCAATGACCGTGTAATAACCCCGCCGCCCGCAATTACACAAAACGCCGCGAGAGAAGAGCGCCGGCCCGAGGCGCAGAGTTAAAACTTATAAGGGAGGCTGATCGCCCACTTCACGTAAACTAACCCTCCGGGTCCGCCACGCCCAACGGAGAGGAGTAGGGTACGTGTCTCTGAAGCAGAGACCACAGCGCACTCATTCCCCCCGACACATGCTGGAAGCGGCCGCAACAATAACAATCTCGAAGAAAGCCTCCTCTAAACTGTGCCTCTCCCTGCTCTATGCAACTGCGCGTCCTTCTTTTGTTTCTTCTAAACACTTTTCTCGGGGCGGAATAAAAGCAAGAATACGATGGACCCAGAAGGAAAGCGCCGCCGTGCGCTCGCCGGTAACAACGAGCTGCAGCACGCAAGCGAAAGCCATAACTCACGGACCCGCCCGCCGGCTAGCGTCTGTACCTGCGGGGCTGCACACGCAGCAAAGACATAATTACAGAGACGTACCGAAGTCACTGCTTCGCGCCGGGTGGAACTGCGGCGCTGAAGATGACCGCTAGCTTCTCCAGACGAACTTGCATGTGCCAAACGCGGACGTGCACGCTCCTACGGCCTTGCGGAGACGCGCGCGTTGCCTGGATGCAGCATAGCCGAACGAGGCGTGTGGATTGTACGACTCGCTGTGCTTATGAGTTTTCCGCAGCGACTGAATAGCCTAAGTTGGCTGGGGAGTAACAGCTCGGTGAAATAATGGCGGTTTAAGGCCAATAAATCCCTGCCCGCCCTGCCTCCTTTTCAGGGACTTCTCTCCTCCTCGTAGGAGCAAATGGCGGTTGGTATAGTTGCATCGAAGTGTGTGTTGCAACTACCGCTTCCATCTTCCTTTGATTGGCCCCAAGCACTGTTGTAACGTTAGAGAAGAATTTAAGGAGGTTAGAACAAACCAGCCGTCGTGAAAAGCATTACCCAGTGTGAACCGCCAGCTAATAATTGCCGTATGTTTGCCTGCGGGAGTACGGAATCGTTCCAAGCGAAGTGGTCCGTACCCCTTCGGCAATTTCCATTAAGCTTCAAGCCTAGTAGCTTTCACAAGGATGACGGAAGGTAAACGATTCTTTGCGGGAGAACTTATAACCCAGTCCGCTAATGGCGGAGGTTGTTGCCCGTGGATGGAATTTCGGGTTATTCGCTTCAAACGATTTTTTGATAAGGAGTTCCACGAATTTTATATAAACAGCGATCTAGTTGACCAATTTACGTCCCACTATAGAAACAGTCTTAGTACATAGTCAGCAGAGTGAAATAACGGCTGCTAAGCTGGGGTGATACATGCGCGAATGCTTGCATTTATGGCAGCCCCGTGTGCGTTTTACTCACCGTTTTAATGGTCGCAAGAAATTGTGCCTAAATTAGGCCCACTTGCCTATCAAAAATCACAGCCATTTCTTAATTAGGAGAAAGATGCTTAAAATGCCCAGCTTCCTCCCATGCAACCTGACACGAAGTCAGTCCAAAATACCCTGCTACGACCGTGTATCTCGTGTATCACCCGCAGACGGTGATGTGCCATATGATTGTTTTTGGAAAACGCGAATGCTGGATAGGCACGCTGATCATATGGCTTCTTCGAGATCAAACTTCTGCCAAACGATCATTATCCTCGCCCTGACTGGCATGCCCTCCTTATTAGTTGTTCACTGCTGCCCCCGTTTTAAACCAAGTGTACATGATTGTTCACTGTGCTTAGTTTTGTTTTTCATCTTCTAATCAACTCATTTGTATGTTTGCATAGTTGTAAATATGTGCTGTATATATCATTTCCTGTATTGACATGTAAAGCAATAAATACCATGTGGAAAACAAAACAAAAAAGGAATGGCGCCATCGTATAGACGTCGGCCTGTAACGCGAGGGGCCCAGGTTCGATTTCCACCACGGGAAGCGTTTTTTTATTCTTCAGGCGCTTGATGTGCCTTTGTGAAAACCCATTATGTAAGTTGGCTTTCCTGCAAGGTGTTTTGGGCGTAACGGTTTGGATTTTGGATTTTGACTTTTAACTTTGAAGACATTGGCTTTTGTTTCAACCATCTTTCACTTCACCCACGATCATCATCATCTTCAGACGAAGTTGACTTTCCTGCAGTGCGTTTTGGGGCTTGGCGCCTTCCTAAGCTACATGTTCGATGGGAAAACCAAAAAGCGTAGAAATTTTATAATCTCGAGTGTTGATGTTATTGTAACACCGCATGCAGGCTTGCTCCGCGTTGTCTTTAATTATACCACTACTCGATCAGGGAACATGATGGGGGCCAGTTCTCTGCTGGGGTTCACATGCGCGAGTTCACATTCAATGAGTTCCCCCGCACGCAGCGCATTATTATCAAATTTCGGCGCCGATACGGGCGCCTCTATTGGAACTTCACATGCTTATCATCTGCGCCATGGCCAGTGCTGTTGAAGGGGAGGTTTCATCGGAGTGCTCCGACACGAACAACTCTGGCGAGTTATAGGGGCGAAGCCCCTTAGGGGCTCGGGCGATGGGCGTCTCATGTCGTCGTCATCGTCGTCGCCATCGTCTGATGTAGTCACGGTACTAAAACACCGAAACACTCGTTTACGCCTTACGCTGGAACGCTTCGTGACGCGTACTAAAGAAACAACGGGACACTCGTTTACGCCTCGCGCTATAACTCTTCGTGCTTCAAGTACACGAGACTTCTACAGCAAAGCTCTATACCTCTACGCTCAACGGTTTCATCTCCGTTGGCAAAAACGCCAAGGCACCAAGAATACACTTATACACTGCATGCTTCGCCCCTACCCAGATTTCACGTTAGTGGAGATGGCCCGGGATTTTTTTTTCTTTAAGTTGAACGCTCTTTACCCGGCTTTCTATCGCTTGGGCTCAGTCCCAACATACCCTCCTTCACCGAAGCAGCCATACCTCTCCGTACCGGCTGCCCTTGAATGGCTCGTTACAACACCCGAGGACTAGCTGGAAAAGGAGAACTGTTCGGCATACTAGGTGCTGTCCAGACCATCCGCGATCATTCTGACACCATTGCCACAGAATTGAGAAGTAATTTAGTGGCCGATGTCTCGGACGGGAGGAGAAACAAACAACTCCCCCCTGGATACGAATAGAGGATGTGGTTCAGACCTGCTAACCGGCGATAGGTACACGCCTGATTGGCCGCTGGCGTGAGGCACGAGACGGGGCACGGGATAACAGTCTCAAAACAAGGTAGATTTACTTTATCCACATACACAGGAATTCCAGAACAGACAGACAGAAGGTTTGACAACTTAATAACACACTGCAGTTGACACCCCGTCGGGGTCAGAGCTGCCAAGAGACCGACATTGAGCACCGTGAGAATGAATGAAACGGTACTCGCCGTTACGAGCCCAAGAAGGAGGCGACAGTAAATGAAGGGGATAGTAGAGTGTACAATAGGCGGGGTTGGAGGCTTCCCCCAACTGCTAACAAAGGCCCGCGAAGAACACATACAGCGTGGTGCACTGAAGGAGGCGGATAAGAAGCCCGTGCAGTCCACTTAGAGAAATACAACAGAGAAGACGAGTAGAAAGAGTCCGAAGAAGGGTGGAGAAGGGGAGAACATCTTAGCTGCGGTCCGGCTGCTGGTCTCGCCGGGGTGACGGAGGCTGTCGGTCGACTGTGGTGGGGCGCCGCTCATCAGCGCCGCAATTTGGGCGAACTTCGGCCGTGCACTTTCACCTCCTTGAGGCACTCTTCGGGGGCCCGGAGTTCACCGTCGTCGTCGCTCGGCCTCCCCAGCACAGCCCTCAAGGCCGACGCCGCGTCCCGGCCGTCCGTCCGGCCACCGCCAGTTCTCAGCCCATTCTCTCCGCAAACCCCGCGCTCCACCACGCACACAGTCCACCGGGCCGCGCGTCTTTCAAGAATTCGCGGGGCGCAGCCTTCCGTAGGCGGCGGCACTCTCGCCCACCCCTCTCCCCGAAACACATGGCCAGCCGACCCGGGTGTGACAATGGCGGCGAAAACATTCCTTCGCTACGCGGTACGACTCCTCTCGGCCCAAAAATGGCGAGCGGCAAGAAAACCCGTCAAGGAGGGACATGAATTTCGCGACACCATAAAGCACAGTAAGTTCAGCGTCATAAGGGATTCCCACGTTGCCCATCGGGCATTGGATCGTGCGTTCTCGCCGAACCATGTGGCCACGCACATCCTCCAAGTGATCCGAGATCTCGAAATGGAAGGCTTGGTTATCCACGTTGTCTGGACACCTGGGCCTACTATCGGGGCGCAAGGTAACCACTCGGTGCTCGCCGCAGCCAGTGAGAGGCGCCACACACCTCAAGCGGCTATAGCGCCCCGTGGTCCCTCCCCGCCCAACCAGACTGGCAGTTCAAACTAGGAAAGTTGAATACTTAAAGTCACCAACACCCGAGGGATGCCACTCTGGTCGGCGTTCGTAGTCCTCTAAAAGCCCTCACACGCCTGGGGGAAACCATGGCTAACAAAATCTAGGCCAACTCGGCCCTGACCCCTCATATCGTGCGTAAATAGACAGCCCCCGCTGATTCCCAGTGTTGTCCCTACTCCAACACCCATCGCACGCCAAGCTTGTTTCATTTATTAGATGCGACGCATCTCATGCTCACCCCTCTGTCCTTCCTGCGTCTGTACGGCGTTGTCCGCACAGCTGCGCCTCTCCTCCTCTTCTCTCTCCGATAGCGAACACTCTCTCCCAAACAGCTGCGGGTTGGCGCAGCGCGCTCTCACTCCGTTGCTAGGCGCCGGTGGGCAGCGCTGCGCATGTGCAGTACTCTCTCTCTCCGCGCTCTCCTCTCCTTCGGGCGCTGTGAATATAATGCGGCATGCCGCGCTCCGACGGTCTCAGTCGACGGTCGTCCGCGTTACGCTTGCACTCTCTCGCAGTACTCGACGATTGCTTGATGCCATCGTAGAGCCCCTAACTGTGCACTTTACGGACCACAAGGCACTCATTCTCGTCTGCAATAAAGACCGTACCTGAGCATACGTGTACTGCATGTGCATTGCATGGTGAAAATGGAAAATCACGCTCACCTCCCCTTCGCGTGAGAATCCCTGCTATAAGCGTAATCAGTACGATGGAAAACGCCAATGGAACCCCCCATGAGATGCGTTGCATCACACCAGGGTTCCCGCGAGGGGAGGTGGGCGTAATTTTTTTGGAAATGTGCGAATTTCATCTTTGGTAGAGAGCGACTCCTAGCAAATTTCTCCCCACCCGCGACACAAGCAGACCACGTGCAGCCACTGAGAAAAGATCCTTCCTTTCTTGAAGCGATCGCCGAATATGCCTTGGCGAACGGATATACAATTGCTCTTGTAACGGTCTGGACCGACTTCCCCCATGACTACTCCTCTAAACAAACCACGTGAGCCTGTCAGTGAATTCTCAGTGAACTTCACGTGTCTTCGTGAAGTTCTGAGGTTCCTTTCTTCCTCTATCCCCTTCATTCCCTCCCCATGGCCTTCGTGCTTCCTTTCCATTAATAAAGTTATTACTGCTGCCCTCCTTTATGAAGTTGGCTTTTCCTCATACATTACGTGCCTGCAGTGAAGCGTCATTCACAGGCTCTGTTGTTGGCACGGATGGTGGACGGAGCAATGCACGCGATCACTGCCTCTTGCAGCTGTCACACTCTAAGAAATCGCCGTAGGTGGGCTTCAACACAGCGCCCCGGAACGACCAATCAGCGGGACCAAATGTGCGAAGTGGCGAATGACGAGTCCAAGCATGCGATTAAAGTAAATAGTTGGATCCGCCTTGCGCTGTTGTCTCGGCGCGGATTTTATTTTTTATTCTGATCGCATGCTAGGCCTTGTCATTCACAAAATTCGCACATTTGGTCCCGCTGATTGGTCTCCCTCGGCCGTTGTGGAGAAGCCCACCCACACCACGGCGATTTTTTTAGCGTGTGAAGTAAAACAATTTGTGGAAAGGGTGTTTCCGCCGTGCGTCTGCAAACAGGATGATGCACCAAAAAGTGCCAGCAACACGCCATGCATGAGTGCCCAAGTTTTACAGCGTGAGCGTCATTATATAATAGATATCGGCAGTCTATGTCGGCCCGTGCCAATATCATCATCTTTAAGCCCTGCACTCACTCACTCACTCACTCACTCACTCACTCACTCACTCACTCACTCACTCACTCACTCACTCCCTCCCTCCCTCCCTCCCTCCCTCCCTCCCTCCCTCCCTCCCTCCCTCCCAGGAACTCGTCAGACACCATCATATCCATTTCACGGTATTGCTTTGTAACAGTAATGCTGCCAAACCTAAAAATACGAATTTGTGTGCGTGGTGCATATATATTTCAGTACCGCGTGTTATTGGGCTAGTTGGTACTGGATTTCAAGGGTGGAAAAACTGCGCGCGAGAGACAAGACAATAAGGAAGGGGCAGCTGCATATATATATCTTCGTGACTGCATTTGATCCCATCCCGACATTATAAATGTTAAGACTACGCGTCCCCCAAAATATCAATCCCCTTGAATGCTGCATCTTACTGCTTTATTGTCTGCTTGATTTCATTACAGCAAAAGGGGGAAAAGAAGATATTCATTCATGAGTTAACATCTTATGTAAAGTCCGGCTTAGTTTGCGACGAATGTCCACCGATAGACATACCGAAAGAAACTTTCAGTGTCGCCGGCCCAGAGTTACAACTTCCTCCGCTTGGGCGGGCTTATGTGGTGGTGCGTAGTAGTGCGGAATGACCCTTCTCTCTTAGTCTCACTCCCTCCCCCACCGCTTAGGGTGATCCTTCATCGCTGCCGACCATGGGGCACTGTGATTACCCGGCCTCCTTCCGGCGGCTGAATGTGGCTTCGCTAAGAGGGACTAGCCCATACATGTCCGTCCCGCGACGCAACCTCCCTGCGCTTTCCACATCAAGCACCGCGCTCAACCTTTGCCGGTGTTCAATTCTGCACTCCGAAACTCCACAAGGATCGCTACTACACGCATGAGTAGCGTGTTAGGCCCAAACAGCGTGCCAGCATGCAGCAACAGCAAGCGCGGTGCTGCGCTTCTTGTGGGGATATCACCGGAGCGAGGGGCCGAGTTAGCGAGTGCGAGGTCTGGCAGTAAATGAGCGATCCGGCAGGCAGTAAGGAGGAGGCGAACACCTGAGGGTGGGTGACAGGGGGCGCGCTATGATTTAGGACGGCTCATTAGTCTCCTAATTGCGGCTCATTAGGGGTACGAACAAGATCGAACGAACCTCCTTTCCGCGTTTTCTTCTTCTCGTAATGTGTACTGCCTGCTTTTCCCGTGGTACTCTCTGTACACTCTTAATCTGGTTCCACGTAAGATCCACTTAGTAACTGGAACTTTTTTGCAAAAAAGTTCCAGTTATATAATTGGAACCGTGTTCCACATATCCTGAAAATTAAGTGGAACAGTGCACCACATATTTTTGCAACGCAATTATGTGGATCGGTGTTCCAAATAAAAGTATGCGGATCACTGTTCCAAATAAAAGGGTACTTTAAGTTACTGGAACATTGATCCATGTAAAATCATTATGGAATTTATCTGGTGCGCCGTTCCAGGTACCTTCAGACCAGCTGTTTATATAAAACGGTGTTCCTATAGGCATTGGGAAGCTGTCTATGGGACTCCACTTTTCCAATATTTCTGCTTTCCTGTCGGTATACACCGAGGTCATATGCCAGGCTGGCGGATGCATTGGTATCAGCAGGAAACCGCAAGCACCATTTTAACACAGCCTTGATATATGACCCGCAGTGATACCAACAATTGGAAAGCAGAAACCACCGCAGCAGTGTGGTCCCTGACAGTTCCCAACAGTTGCCAATCGGAGCACAGTTCCATATAAAAGTTGGTCTGAGGCACTTAGAGCGGCACACAGTCTTTGGCTTCACCCGTAGAATCCTGTTCTGGGTTTCAGCTGCATGTAAAAGAAACAATATACTTGCATTAAAATACGCACGAAACAAACTATTATGACTTATACACTGCTTTTCAACATACTATACAACTTTATTGGGTGTTAGTATTCATACATTCCAGATTTGAATAGCTGTCTATTTTAAATTGCACAGAAAATGACCAACGTACAAGCAATAAATACCATAACGATAACACTCATAACGATAACACTAGGCTCCAAGTGGCATTTTCACATATTCACTTGTACTCAAAAACATGGTTAATAAAGACGGTATTAAGGTCAACTGCTTCACAAATAAATAGACGGGTGCGTCCACCGCGGCACTGACACAGACATTATACAACAGTGAGCGTCAAATATGCTGTCTTATCAGATAAACCAAGGTAATTCAAAAGCGGAATTACTCATTGCGCTTGCCATACTATGTTTACGCATAACTGTTTGGGAAAATGCAGTTTGCTATTAAATTGTAGGGAAAGGCCTAAAAACAAGCCATACACGGTTGTATTATCACAAACCTACAACAGTGCAGTGCAAGAGTTTAGGAAAACAACGCTCGAGCCAAGATTAACGATAAAACATTTTGACACGAGTGGTCACATGCGGCAGTATGCCACAATTAAAACATGATCATTAAAGATAGTAGTTTCCTGACACCAGACGTAAGTGTAACATCAAGCTATTTGTAGGCAAAATAGACTTTATGACCGTCCTGAAAAGGCCTTTGACTTAAGGGACGTTACTTGACCAAACAATTTTTAGTTGTTTAAAATAATTCATCCCAGGAAATCTCACGAAAGCCAGCGTGAATCTTATATAATTTTGCAAACCAGGTAGCCGGAAGCATGTTACACATATTAAAATTTAACAAGCAGACTAATTATATACGCCATCGATTCAAGCGGGATCAAGTCAGACATCCTTAAGAAGCAAACAAGCCAGCGGTGAATCATACAGGGGACCAGTTTTACAAAGCAGACTTGAAAGCATTTTTTCCAGCTTCAACGTTTTACCTTAGGTAAAATTCACAGTTGCGTGCTATAAAAACCCTCCCATCTTGCTGTCAGTGTAATTGTGACCAAAGCCCTGCTTCTGCCAAGCAAGAAATGCAACTTTGTTCAAAGGAGAAGACTTGTTCAAGCCAAATACGCACATTTTAAATTCTTCTACGGCATGGGTGTCAGCTCACTTACAGTACTAAAATTTATCAATGAAGGCGGAAGCCATCTCCGTAAATAAGCACTGTCACTTTTGCATCACCAGCAGCACTGCCACGAAAAAAAATCTCATGAGCTACACTTGAATAATAGGACGTTACAATGCGGTGCCATGAACTACATTAACACCCACTATAGATTCAAAGACAGCCTGCGCATTGTGTCAATGATGAAAAATAAGGCACGACTTCAGTGTTCAGTTGACATGAAACTTGCATGTGCCAGTAACTTAAACCTCTTCATCTGATTTCACCCCCTTCATGCTTTTCATCTGACCTCCTTCATGCCTTTCAAGAGATACTTTAACCTCTACCAATAATTTAAAATCCCAAGTAGAGCTGAACACTTGAAGTATTTCAACAGAGACTCCAACTTAAATGACACCAGGCCACTGTCAAATTTCTCATGCTTTCCAAGAACTCCCTGCAAAAGTCCCAAGAACTCTTCAAAGGCACACAACCATAAGACCATGATGACACGATGAAAAAGATGACATATACGGCGAAGAGGATGACCACATCCTGAAGTGACAATGCAGGCGGCGAATCCGTGATGTGTTTCTTGCGAGCAATATTGATGGCGCCAGTCCCTTCTCTCGAGAACCGGGCCTCGAGAAGACTTACTGCTCACCTCATGTACCTTCAAGGAAACAAGATTATTTTGTTACATGGTTGCTTTAAATGAGTGAGTTGCTTAGGCCCTTTTATAACACGGTAATTGATTTAAAATCAGTGATTTCTTGGGTTTTTTCTGGAAGTGCTGCTAAAGGTGAAAGTGCGCTAAACAAGATCACCGCAGACAATCAATGAAATTGCCCTGATTCTGGAAAGTATCCCACCTTGCTGCCTCGGTATCCTGAATATAAGGTTTTTTATCCTCGAGAGATTTCGTTTAATAATCAAATAATAATTACTATAATCACCTTTTGGCATTATATTTTACACACCTTCTCTCTGCAAAAAATGTTCTCTGTATTGTATAATGTGCTCCCTAGAATGCTGTAGTGAGGCTGGCTTAATATAACTTAAAGCTAAACGATGTGTCTACCGCAAAGAAATAAATGGCCAGTCACAGGAAATCATAAATATCGCACTGTGGCAGAAATTTTTTTGGGAATTGATTCCACCTAAAATATTTGCCTCTCGATATGTATTACCTCCATGGTTCGTAGTGGTATGAGGCAGAAGATGAGCTGACTAATGCTGAACTAGGCTGTTGCACAATTTTCTTATAAATCACAACTATATCACATTTTCTTGCAGACGACACTTTCTGTGCTCTAACCAATTCCCTTAAAAAACAATTACCCCTTATTTAACCACCTGTAAAAATCCAATGCAAGCATTACTCATGCTACGGCTGTATTTGGGAGTATTATTGGTGCTACGGGCGTATTAAAAGCGGGAAATTTAAATCGTCAGTTGCCACCGTATTGTTGTAGCAGCAACCACGTTGGGCGTGTCCGTGGTGCTGGCAAATCACAGCAACAACTCTCAAGGCGTAAAAGCTAAATATTTACAAAACTTAAATACAAAATAGTGGATTTTTTTTGCCAGTGTTGGAGCATCCGTAATAGGCGGAATGTGAACACAATGGCCAATATTGGCGTTCACGATAACTTGTTAACAGTGAGATATTATTAGGATGAATAGCCCCAGAAATTGAGTCCCGCAAAAACAAAATGCCAGCTTACCCAACCAAAATTAAGACCCGGGTGTTTCTGCCAGGGACGTCTCAAAGTGCACTTCCAGGAAAGTTTCGCTAACGTGTTCCGAAAAGCTACTACTGTCACCTTGAGCCACAGGCCAAGCTGTCACTGAAAAGAAGTTTCAAATCATTAGTTACAAAGAAACTACCTAAAAACGCGCCATGAAAGACCAAAAAATGGCAGTGCGTACTTACTTGTAGAATGCAATGATTTCATCCCGTGCAAGAACTTTAATGTGTTGCCTTCTGATGATACACTTTCAAGAAGGGATCCAAATACAATTAAAATAGCCATATGCATTCCTTGTACAGCTTTTTCAGATCTATCTTCGCCCTATTGCCTAGAAAATAAACAGTACAAAAATATAAGAGAATAAATTTATGCCTTGCTTTACCCAGGGAGCACGAGAAAATATTGAACAATGTCTGATTTGTTCCACGAAAGTCGAATGTCTTTTTTACAGCGGAAGCCCTGGTAATCTTTTCTTGCTAAACAATTTGAGATATAAAAATATTTGAACATACTTTCAGCTCACCTGTCTTTGGTCTATGCGAACTGGTGAATATCTGCACAATATGCACGACTCAAAAGGTACTCTTTTGTGGCTTATGAGCTCCACAGGGCATTCATAATCCGCCACACTCTCCCCGACGACCCTTCAGCATGCCGAAGATGTCTTCAGCCAGTAAATGACACAGCCATGACTTTGCAGGAGCATGTAAAAAATGGAAATAATTTGTTCATTTTTTTTGCAGAGGAACAAAAACATTTGTCACAACCTATCAGTGGAGGGCCAAATGTCTCCACAGTCAGCCACAGACTCTTTCTGAACAGGTCATAGAGTATGAATACAGAATGTAGCAATCTACTTTTACAGTATAATTTCTACGTTCAAAGGAGAACAAAAATGGATTAATGTTTGGTGCACATCATGATTCAACAACTTTGCACCTGAGCGTTTCAAAAATTATTCCAACCCTCTAGCTGCCACTGACATTGATAGCATAAAATGGCAGGAATGAATTATTTTTGAACTTACTTTGTGACGTTAAAACTTCTAATAGTCCACACGTGAGCTTTATGGCTAATTATTTTGAGGTCTCAGGTTACCAATGACATTGACAGCATAGAAACGGCACCACACTTTCTGCGTGTTCCCACCTGCCTTCCCCTCCAAAAAAGGAACGTTTTGTCACTACGCTACTGCTCAGACAACCACTTTCCCTTGCATTTTACAACACGTCAGGGAGCCAACTAAAGTTGACTAGTGTAAATATAACATCTGAATTCATCGAAGGCATTGGAAGAAATCGGGAACAACTACACACACAGCACAGATAAACGTAAGCAGTGCTGCTGCTAACGCCTGGAACGCACATTTACATTTGGCGGAATAGCGCGATTAGCACAGTAAATTTATGGATCTCAGCAGACCAACACAACGCAATTAACACGAAAGTTTGAAAATGCCGATAAGTCTAAAGACAGGCCACAAATTGTTCAGTGCGTGCGCGCGAGACAATAGCGAGCGACTCCGAGAAGATTTAGTACCGCTGACTGGAACAGAAACCGTCAATATACAACTAAGCAACACCACACCGTAAGGGGACATGCAGACTCGAGAAATGCGCGCAGCAGCAACTTTCTAAATAGCACAAGCCAACGTACGCAGTCAGAAATGTCAAGCCGACTCGGACCCACAAACACGCAGCAAACGTTTCTTGAACACGAACAACAGGCATGGGAGCGGCACGTTTATCGGACTCAGTGATAAACAAGTCAATGAACAACAACCGTTACCAGAACATAAATAAGCAGCACTGACCTTTTTTGAGCCTCCTGGCAAAACTACATTTTGTCGAATAGTAAATACAGCCCGAGGATATGAAGAAATCCGCAGTTTCACGCCACAACCAAACTGCCATAACGGTTCCCGCCACTGTGATTGCAATGCCTCTAGTACATCAGGCGCATAACGCGAGCAATCGAGAAAACTGCTGTAGAACGCCACTTGTGGCGCTGCATGCAGAAGAACGTAAAACTAGCGCAGGGAACGCTGAGAGATAGGGGCGCTGCTGTCGTTTAAATGGTTGACGCAGTCTTGTTTTTCACTCATCTTCGTTGTACCCGTTGCCTTCCCACTATACCATGCATCAACGCAAACGGCGTGACCTTGCGGCTGCCGACGCATGCGCACGGCATGCCGCACTGAAGTGGCGGTCGTTTCGTAATGGTTTCGGCCAACTTTTCCTTCCTCCGTGGTCTGGGCGATGCACGCCGTGGCCAGTGACCAGTCCGCGGAAGAGATCACAAACTCGGCACCCTTGATTGCTTTTATTTGCTTAGGAAAATGGGAGTAGGCCTCTTAGCGGACGTCTGTGCGGCTCTGAGGCTGGAACAAAGAGCTCAGATATTAGCCAATTTAACACGTTAGTTGGGCTAAAATTTTTTCTCGCCGCGGGCCGTGAGTGCGTGCGGCATGTGTGCATAAACTTTGATGACAGCATTACTTCGTTGTTTGCAGTGAAAACAAAACGACGCTTCTTTGTTGACTGCGTTCTCCTGACAACAAGCCTTTCCACGTTATAGAAAACTACTTCCGTATAGTGAATTCAGTGTGACATAGCTAATTAGCGAGTAATAATACATCTGCCCGTTTTCCAGCAGTTTTTCTTCATGAACACCAATAGTGCAGGAAAACAGCAACGGGGGGAGCAGCAGGAGACGGCAGGTCATTCGGTGAACTTGAATTACTATGGCAAGTAACAACATTAGGGTAACACTGCGGATTTCCCGATACTGCAATGAATAATTTGAAATAAGAATGCCATTTAAGTATAAATATATAGAATGTAAGGCAGATGCCGCGGGGTAGATTTAGTTCTCCAGGTTTTGAGTCGTTCTCTTTCTGCAAAGAGGCTTTCGTTTTTGCTTGT
The DNA here is from genome assembly GCF_048455015.1 of Haemaphysalis longicornis. Taxonomy (NCBI): domain Eukaryota; kingdom Metazoa; phylum Arthropoda; class Arachnida; order Ixodida; family Ixodidae; genus Haemaphysalis; species Haemaphysalis longicornis. The sequence continues at coordinate 35,198,721 of NW_027526460.1, forward strand.
GAAAATTAATAGCCGAGACGAGACAAAATACAAAAACGAACTTCTAAGCATATAACTGCATGCGTAGCATGATGTGTGCGGTGTAAAATGTGACGCAGTCGGTTACCATTATGTATGCACCCCATCACAACATAAGTAACGTGGACTAAGTACCATTGAGCGCGTACTACACCACAGCGATAGGATGACTGAGCGTTGAACAAAAACTGCTGTTTCTGCGAAGCTTTGTAAACCAGATGCATAACATGTAATAGCCTCAACAAGTATTTCGTTATGAAGGTGCTCACAAAAGCACCACGAATTCTTCAGCGCTATAGCAGCTATGGCTTTGCCCGAACGGCAGACGGGGAAAGGTAAGACGTTTAGTCCTTCTCAAATTGAAGTCACTGGTGATTTTGTACTTGACGCCTCAAATTAGAAAGATACGATGTTCACGAAAGCGGTTTGGGTGCCGCAGAACACCTGGAAATGGGTTCCTGCAATTTCTTTTTTGCCTAAGATATCCTCCTCTCGACATTTTTAATGCTTTGTACGGCGTTGACAAAAAAGTGGGATTTCGTTTTCTGTCAAAGAACATCACTAAAACTACACCTTAGCCGTATTATGAAAGTTCACTGCTGCAAGGCAGTTTCATAGATGTCGGCGAAGTTCATTAAATTTTATGTGCGGTGTGCGTGTTTATATTAAACGCGCACGTGCATCTTGGGTCAAGAAGCACCTAATGTATATGCGGGTCATTGTTCCAGTTGATGCATGAAAGAGTGCATACTTCACTGCCATGCACGAGTTATGTGGAACAAGACACGAGCAAAAAATATACAAACGCACTCTCCCCAACCGTTTACTGGGACATAAGTGGAACAGTAACCGGAACCGCCGACATCGCATGACCCCATTTCTTCGGTTCCAGATAAAAACCACGAACATAAAGAAAACAAGCTGACGGTTCCAGATAAGACCCACCTATATGCTTCGTTCCAGTTATTCTTTCGTTTGGATCCACATAAAATATATGGATCACCCTTTCTAACTGGAACTTATATGGAACCAGATTAAGAGTGTACTCGCAGGTAGCTACAATTCGGCGCCGTTCGAGCACCGAATGCCTTCACGCTCCGGATTAGGATATACACCTTGCAGTTGACCTTACTTCGGGCCATCATACTGCAAGAATTGTGTAGAGCACTGCAACTCGCGGTTCGAACACTGTAATGTATACGCGTCGCGACCAGCTTTTTATGGCTGTTTAGGTCAGAGGGAATCTTCTCTCCGTTAACCTGTCTGCCCTTACCACTGGTATCTTAGTTTGCATTTCTTTTTTTCGGGCCGCTTTTCCTTCGCTATGAGATCTTAGCTCCTTCCTTCCTTCGCTTTCCTTCACTCCTTCCAATAAGATCTTATTTCGGGGATGCCGCACTTATATGTCTCTCAGGCCGATTGAATTTCACTCACAACATTTCTTAGCTCCAATAATCAAGGTACGCTTACCGTTATCTTCATAGATTACTGCGGAACATTTTATGTGGTGCGCCAAAAAAAACTCTTAATCAAGCTTAGCGACATTATTAATGACAGCTAAACCGTATAGGCTGGACGATCTAGGATAGCCGAGGCTGGATATCTTCAGTTTAATGTCCAAATTTGTTATTTAATCGTGCTAGGTCATCGTCAGCTACAGTTACTTTCGGTATGCCGCAGGGCTCCATCCTAGGGCCCCTATTGCTTATTATTTACTTACATTATTTTGTCACACAAGTCGTTAAATGAGCCATGGGGAGAAAACGCAAGTTTGGGTCATTCATTAAATCATTGTTGGATCATTCGTTAGATCATTCGTTGGGTCATTGTCTCGTTAGAATCATACTGATACCACTTTTAACGTAAACTTCGCTCAAATGCGCTACATAATTAGGAAAGAAGAGAATGGCCATGCGACCCACTAGCTCATTTCCCGCAACAGAACCTATGATACCAGCCAGCTCTGAGATTGGCGGAGGGCGGCAAAAGCAAATGCAAATTAGGCAGAGCTTATAAGCTTGCCGAACGAGCTATTTGCGCTTAAATTTAGGGCACATTCATTTTAAAGCCGTAAGAATGGGGGGGACAAACAGTGGAAGTTACGAAAGCACACGCAAACATAGAAGTCCGATGCGTACTGCTGTTGGTACTGCGCGCACTATGCTTAGTTTAGCTGCACAGGGCTGCGGGGCTTTGCGGTCGTCTCAGGCGACACTGGCCGATTGACCCAAGCAACGGTGTCTTACGTGACCGTATTTGTCGAGCGAGCATTATGTTTCACGAAACGATTATTTTCTCCCTGAATAAAAACAAGCCGGGTTTAAATACGCTCAAAAACAAATAAAAGGCAGAGAACGGCTTGCCACGGTATGGTGGTGCCATCTAGGTTCACTAACGGTAAACAAGGCTTCCCAATCAGCTGCATAGCGGTCGGTTCCTATGATGTCATTGCAGACCACGAAAACGCAGGATTTTAGCGGGAAAATCAAAATGTTAACTTAAATTAATTAATTTCTCAGTGAATAAAGCATTGTTTGCATTCGGAGAAGCGCAGGGGGCACTATAAAACACGAAATCTTTCGAATAACACAAACTTGTACAGTTTAACCTCGATTTAACGAAGTCACCGGGAACCGCAAATTATTTCGTTAAATCGGGAACTTCGTAAAATCGAGAGAATGACAAATTTATTGCCTCGAGAAAAAGCTTGCGATTTTCGCCTGCGCGCTTTTTGTGAGCAGTGTGAGCACACACTTCTCGTAGCTGGCCAGTGAAGTCAAAGCGTCCTCGACACCCTCGTATGCCCCAGCAAACCGCCTCAGAAGGTCGACGGTGTCCATCATCTCTCTTGGTGTGGGCACAGGAGCTTCGACAGTATCCCGATCATTCGCATCTTCAGACTCCTCTTGTGAGCTGAAAATCAGCTGCACTATTTCCTCGTCGTCGAGAACTTCTGTTCTGTCAGTGTGCGCGTCTGCGTCGGCGTTCACGAAGTCGTCAAAGTTTTGATCTGCGGCCACCTCGTCACGCCGACGAAGGCCTTCCCAACAACTGGGCGATGCCTCTTCCTGCTCGTGTTACGGGCTTGTGGAGCCGGCAACACGAGCTAACAGCACACTGCCATACATATAGATGCCATAAATTTGGAACCTTTTTTCCCGGAATGCTTCGTTAAATAGGGTTTGGCGGCGACGTTTGTTTCGTTAATTCGAGTTCATAAAAGCATTAAGGCTATGGGCAACTACGGGGGGAATCGAAATTTGTTTGTTAAATCGGGAAATTCGTAAAATCGGGTTTCAACTGTATTTTGCCTTAATGGCTTGTCAGTGAAATTGCGATTGCGTGCCGACGACTGTGTGCTTTATAATACTTTTACGAACAGGAGTGATAAAGAGATTATGCACACGGCATTTTCGTGATATTCGGCTTGGAGCACCACGCTACGGAATTCTACAAATGACCTGTACTAAGCAAAAGTAGCCGTTAAGATATATAGTTGTAGTATTTAGAGGAACCACTTAAACTCTGTAAATACCTTCAAAATATTGGAATGAAGTTCCGACGTAACTAACGTGGCACATTCACATCGACACAGTTTGCGTATGAGAAGACTTGTATACTTAAAACGAACCCTCTGGAATGCTACAATCATCATCATCATCAGCAGCAGCAGCCTGGTTGTGTCCACTGCAGGATGAAGGCCTCTCCCAACGATATCCAGCCACGTCTATCGAGTGCTAGCTGAGCCCACCCATTGCCCCCGCATTTCCGTATATGTAGTTCATCCCTCCATCAAATAAACGTTACAGGGGTCAAAACGACCCCCTGTTACGTTTACGGTCTATGGGCAGCCCCACCCCGTTAAACGGGTGGTACACCTGTTGTCCGGCCCTATTCCTGCGCTTAACTAGAACTCATATAGTTAGCTTAATTAATTAGCTTAATTAGCATTTGACCAGGCTTGAACGGGAAATCGCTCCTATGGAGTGTAGCTGGTGGAAAATGCAACTTTATTTGTTCCCTAATCCACGCAGCTATTTTCTTATCCCGATAGCATTCTTTTTTCCATGGCCCGTTGGGCCGTTCTAAGTTGCCTTTTAAGTCGCTTAGAGACACCCCAAGTGTCTGTCCTATACGTCATTACCGAAAGAATGCATTGCTTGTATACCAGCTTTTTGAGTTGCAGAGGAAGCTTACTATTCAGGATATCAGAATTTTTATTGAAACAGCCGATCCGATGCTTGTCCTGCGGGTAATTTCCTTTTCGTGATTGGGATCAGCAGATACGACTTGCCCAAGACAGACGTATTCACTCACTGTCGTCAAAATTTTATTACCTAAAGCTGCGTTCCTTAGTATGCTTATTGAACTTTATATTTTATTTTTGTAGCTTGAGCTATACTGGTCGAGGTTAAGCAGTTTCGCGTGGCTCCTGGAGAGCCGTGCTGCGCAAGCGCGGCACGTGGTGGCCTGGTCCACTTGGTGGTCATGCGAGGGGTGGCCGGGCGTGGAACCGATGACTCGTGCGTCGCAGCAACACCGGCGTGCGCCTGTAGAACCAGCTTAGCTCTGGAGCGATTGGTGACGCTGCGCCGGAGCCGCTTGATAAATATACGTGTGTCACATAATGCGTATACCGTGTGGGTGTCATTGAAGCAGCAGTTAGCATGATAATCAAGCTAATTCTAGACAACCAGGAAAGCTAAGAATAACCAGCTGAATTTTAGCTCACGCTACGTACATCCTGGCATAGTCAAGCTGAGCCACCGCTAATTTTTTGGTTTTCCTCCTATGGCTAGTGCTGACTATATGACCATATTCGTGAGCGCTACCAAGAAATGCTCATTAACCGCTTAAAAATCCCCCGTCATGGCGAGCCTAACGGCACTCTACGCAGGTAAGCTCGAGACGATACAGAATAAAGCAACACGGTTCATTTGCCGCTTATGTGGGTGAAATTTTTTCCCCCGAATCACGGACGCGCATTGTGAATAGGGCCCCCGTGGCCGATGATGCACTTTTGAGCATATCACTTTACTGCGCGAGGTTATACACGACCACAGCTGCATTTCTTTCAGTCAGCCTTCCCGCGCCAGGTACCGTGCGCGCCAATCTCACTAATGTTGTTCTCTTTCAGCCGTTTTTATTTGTTTTAAGTTTTCTCCTGTCCTCAGCGTTGTTGATATTTCTATTAGCCTATGGTTCATGCATGGCGGGCCTTATCAAATGAACAGTTTGTGAAAGAATTGACAAAACATATATTTATATTTAATCTGGGTGTAGTCTATGTTTGATGTTTCTATGTTTGATATACTGTGTGATGCGCCCACATATGACTTGTTTATTAATATCTACAGCAGTATCTGCAAATAAATCAATAAATTATCGCGCCTCAAGGGGAGGGTATAAATGTGTGACGCGAATGGATTCTAGCGTCACGTGCGAGTTAAATGCTACTGCATGAAACGCACCCTTTCAAAAAGTGCAAAATGGTTCACCAATGTGCATTTTTTAGTGTTCGCATCTGCTAATTGTGCACTATTACCTAAATATTCGCAACATCTAACCGTCTCCAAGTGCCGGATGGAAGAACCGCTAAATCGAGATTTTTTTTTCCTCCCTCTTGCTTCCAAGCAAACAAGCCGACGTTGAATGACCCGAAGCTGATAATGTGGGACACCTGTGTTCTGTTAGCGCCAAATTACGGATACGAGGCTGTGGACTAAAATGCACTGAGCAAACCATATGCCCTTCGAACCACCACACTTTTGAACGCGGCTAATGTTACGCAATAACTAGGGGATGCAGAAAAATTTAGAGATAAAATGAAATTAAATGAAATAACCTAACCGAAGACTTAACAAAAGCTCTTCTCAACATTTCGAAGCCTCCCCGGCTTCATCAGCGGTGACTGGATTGGCCGTGTGCAGCAGTTATATAAGAACTGTTACATGGGAATATAGAACACACACGCACACTCACGTGTGTGCGTGTGTGTATGTGTTCAGGGAAGTCTAGGAGGCTTGGAAAAGTTGGGGAAATCTTTTATCTTTTACAAAGCTTTTAGTTGGATTATTTGATTTCATTTGTTTTCATTAAGTTCCCACACAATCATACCGAGTTCTGTCAGAGTTGTTCACGTTAAAAAAAAATATCCTAGCTTTCTTACGGTGTGAGCAAAAAGCATAAACGCCGGACACGTGCGGGATTTCCCGGCACGTTAAACCTCAGGCGATGTACGTTATTCCACTAGCACAGACTGCAGCTTCGGTGCGCGAATCCCCGATTTGCTTTGAACGACCGCTTAAGCTGGATGTAACTTTGTGAATCAGTGATACAGAAACGGAGCTCTCGCCGCACCGGAAAGTTGATACCTTGTTACTTGCAAGGAGCTTGCCGCACTCACCGATCCAAACGTTAGGAACTATGCCTGAGTCTTCTAGTGGAAACTTGAAAACAGCGATAATTTTCCTTCAAATTTAGTAAATTTTTCGTACATTTCCTTAATGAATTTTGCGGTCTTTTTTTATGAAGCATGATAACACGTACGGCGTTTTAAAATATATAAGAAATTGTAAAAACCTTGATTATGCGGCGGAAAGATGTGTTTTCCAAATAAGCAGCCACTAATCTTCTCAAAAAAGAAATCTGACCGCAGTTTTCCAGTCACCACAAAGGAAACAGGACAGCAAACGGGGGTCATACACGGAAGCCCGCCTCTTTATTTAGAAGATCCGTGCAAAGGAGGTACTGTCATGCACTATCGTCATTCGTGAAATATTATAGCAAACTTAATTGCATAAAATTTTGCCAACGGCAACACCATGTCACGTCTGCTTCCATGCACTGTTGCCTGTCGGGGCCAGGAGATTTCGCGTACGGGACAATTGCGGCCTCGCATTTTGTGCTTGAGAAACTCTCTATGCGTCGCCTGCAGGCTAGAGGTTTGCGTGCCGTTTTCTGTCGCCTTGATCTTGGTCTATGGCACCTGCCCAAGCCGTTTTGTAAAACACTGATGCGTTTTTGTTGAAGTTACTTAGTGGGGGCTTGGAATGAACGCAAATGCAATGAAACCACGTTAACACAGAAGAAATCTTCAAGTGAAGCTGAGTATCGAGAAGAACGAAATACCGAAAGTTTCAAAGGCAAGGTCGCGTATTACAGAGACTTATCACATCCTACAACTCACAAAACCAGCAACTCAAAAAAATTTGTAACACAAGATATAGCATATAGTTCAGAAGAAAGCCGCATCAAATACCTGTTGTGCTTGAAATACAGACGGCCCCAAAAAGGCAAGCATTTTGAAAACAGAGGTGGATTAAAAATACTATATATACTGTGCACATTATCTCACTTTGCGGTGATTTCGTGGCTAAGGTGTGTGCTGCTGACCACGAGGACGTGAGTTGCGTCCGAAAAGGGAGGCCAAAGACGAGGGCGCCTATGCGTCAAGATTTCAGCTCACGTTAACGATTCTTAGGTGGTCTACATTAATTTGTATATACAGGGTGATCAAAATTAAGTCGACAGGTTTTCTAAATATGACGCGCTTAGGTTTACGTGGGTACCACCTCTACGTGTCCCCCTGGGCGCATAGCCTCACTGTATAGGGGTCTTCACGTACATCCAAGCGCCTAATTTAAAAAAGAACCTGTCAACTTAATTTTGATCACCGCACCACAGAGCCCAAATGTGCCTTCGGTGCGTAACGCCCCCATAAAAAGTCACTTTGCTCCAAATTGTTGCGATCGTTTGCTTGTTTCGCAGTGAAATTTAGTTTTTCCCATGGAACCTTAAATATAAGCTCGATTCGTCTTGTATCAGAACATTAACAACACAACTTAAGGAGCAGGTGACAGTGGAAGACGTGAACTGGTGGATGAGTGTAATTGCCCTATCGTTGCATGATGCTGTAAAGGGGATATCAACACTTTGGTTCTACCCTTTAGTATCGTAACTCTTGTAGTTTCTTCACGCAACCTCTAGGAAGGAAAAGTAGTTGGTACTAATAAAACTCCAAATTTGGAATTAATTGAAAAGACAGACACTCTGCGAATGATGGCGTTTTTGCGCGATTTTGCGGCTGGGGTTACGAGTAATACGGCCGACATGAAAATGTTTTTGAGATGACTGGGCAAAAATACGGAAGGCATGTATGATGTTGCTTTTCGATTAGAAAAACCTCGAGTTCACTGGAATCCCAAATTCACCAAAGTGAAACTAATGGGTGCTAATGTGTCGCGTCTTTAGTGCATCGTTAACTTATCTGAGCAACTTTATTGAGTCCATGGCATTTCCTCTTGTCTAATCTTGCCCGATTCGCTCGAATATGGGAAAATATTTTTATGCGCGAATCATATCCTGGTGCACCTGTGCATGCTTTTGTGGTAATGATTTTTTGCAGCCGAATTCTTTTTTTGGATGCTGCCTGAGTGTACAAACAGTGAGGCCAGTAGATCGTGTAATACTGTGTAAGATGCATGGATTCATATCAGGTGTACCGTCTGTTTTAAAAGAACGTTGCTCTGAATTTTTCGTAATATTACTTGTCCTTGCATTCTGCAGTTAAGACCGTATAATTCGTTAATTATAACACCGTGCGCTGTTCACAACCACTGCAGCTACCTGCTGCAATAACGTTACACTAATTAGCAATTTGATTGCATCCTATCGCAGCGCCCCAAATTACGAATGTTGGTTATTTCATGGCTAATGTCGACTCTGTGTTCGTTGATGCAAAATATTGACCCCGATAAACACACTATCAATTCGTTAACTTTAGCCCTGACGACTGGCCAGTGGTCGTCACAGCCGAAGGCAGCGAATGGGTGGTGAAGATGGTGCGAGCGGAGCACACCTTAATTCGTACGCACTTTTATTGCAAAGAAAATGCGTCCAAGTCGGCCGAAAGTACACGACGTAGCCTAAGCATTGTATAATTTGCTCTCATTGTGTAATTAGACAATGACTGCTACTCACTCAACTGTCCGTTAAAGCGGCACTATACCCTTATGGGCAAATTGCTTTTTCTGTTAATGAAAAAACCGTGAGCCATTCCACTCTGCAAATGAGGAAAGATGAACGGCGAAGCGGAAGAGGAAAGTACGTTTCTTGCAAGGGTCCCCTCGTTCAACTACTCCTCGCTGCACAACGCCACTGGAGTCGGCCAGTGAAGTTGACTAGCACACGGCACAGAGGTGACAAGAAATTCCGGACAGAAGCACGAACACGTTTATCGTGAACTCATAATTACAAGTGAATGAAACTGGGCGTAATGAGGGAGACATCTTAGGGACCAATTGCTGTGCAATTATTGTTGGAAAGGTTCGGTAAAGCAAGAGTTACAGCCGTTTTGTGTAACCGTATCCTTATCCCGTAGATGTTGGTGTATTCATAAGAGACGATAACCCCATGACATTTGCAACTTCACTCTAAACTAACTAAGCATGACAAGTAAATGAAACGCGCAGTAATGATAGGCTTCTTAGCGGCCAATCGCCGTATATCGTTTTCGGGAAGTTTCATTAAACGAGAGTTACAGCCATTTTCTGTTGGGCATTCTCGATAAAGTTGGCTTTGTCGCAAGGCGTTATTGCTCGCGCGCAGTAAAAATGCGCGGCAGCTTGCCCTGCTTTAAGACAAAAATAAAACTGGCGCATCTCAGTTGTGGTAACTGTTTACGGAAGCAGGAATTACCCTCCGCGGTGGCTCAGTGGCAAAGGCGTTGTGCTGCTGAGCACGAGGTCGCGGGTTCGATTCCCGGCCGCGGCAGCCGCTTTTCTGATGGAGGCGAAAAGCAAAAACGCCCGTGTGTACGAGATTTCGGCGCATGTTAAAGATCCCCAGGTGGTCAAAATTAGTCCGGTGCCCTCCACTACGGCGCCCTCATCGCCTGCGTTGCGTCGGTGCGTAAAACCTTACAATCAATCAATCAATCAAAGCAAGTTCCTCCATGGAGGTCTGCCAGGTTGCCTGCTGTGGTTTGTGTTGCCGTAATCGTCCGCCGCCGCACCAGCTTGAGAGAGAGGGGGTTATAGCATGAAAGCTTTTTTTTCATTTACTAAGGTCAGTTTCGATTTTCTGAGACCCTGCATTCGTTTTGCAGCGCTTTGCGTATACATAAACGCGCTTTCTAATACATTAGATTCAAATGAAATCATACGGCTGCAGACAACTGTGGTAAGGGGCATGGTGATGCACGTGTACCCCAAGACGTATTACGTCACGCTTTTCCGCTAAAATTTATTTGTGATGATTACAATTCTTATTGAGCTCACAACACTAGAGGTACATTTAATCGCCGTGTGAAAAATGACGATCGTGTCGTGCTGGACACTTGCGTCGTGACAAACGCACATGTTCTCCGAGCAGTGGTGCCTGAAAGGCTCGCGGAAACGATCTACAGTAAACCGTCTTTATAACAAAAGTACCCAGGAAAGGAAACTTACTTCGCTATAAGCAGTAATTCGTTAAAAGCGGAAAATCCTCCTACACTCCATTTCGGACCGTGAAAAACTTCAAATAAACCGGAAATTCGACTGCGGCGATTTAGTTATATTTAGGATGTGCTTTACTTCTGGTCACGCCATGCAACGGGACGATTGAACGAACAGTTATGGCGAATACTCTTTGCGCGCTTCAGCCTCAACTTTGGAAAAAATCTGTTCCTCATTTTTCTTAATTTTTTTCTACCTTGCAGCCCTGCGCGCTCGTCCCCTTAACCGTAAAGCAACGGTCAGTCAACCCTAGTCAGTCGCCCTTGACAGCAGCGGCAAGGTTTTGCCAGGAGAAATGTTCCTCCCCCCTGTGCCAATGCCACATCACCGAAGTCCCCAACCTGTCCGAATAAGGCGTCGTGGCTCAACCTTCGTATCACCAGGCCAGCCATCTCGCCGTCCTTGCCTGTAAGCGGGCTCCTCCCTCAAGACGTGCCAGGCTCCTCCCACCGGCCACTTGAGATGCCACCTCCCGAGCTGGGACGGCTGCTTTTCCTTTCCCTCTGCCGTGCCCCTCTTTCCGCTACCTGGCTGGCACAGTGGTCTCCCTCCGCCACCCTCTCCCCTTGTTGTTGGGGCTGCGCCGCCACTATCGTGTAAGAAATGGAAAATTACACTGTGTCATTGCGAGCCAAGGAAAGATTTATTTTCCTCGGCGCCGTCTCCGGTCTGGCCGCGCGGCTTTCGCCCTGCGCGCATCGGAAAAGGAGAGTGCGGGGAGACGCTGGAGTAGCACTGACCGCCGCGAGTTTCTACTTCTTCGAATTCGCAGATAGCTGGCTCGTACGTTGCGTGTGCCAGCTTTCGGCCGGGACGCTCGCGAAGCTGCCGATCCGTTGTCTGCCCCTTGTTTTCCTTGTGGGAATCTCGCTGATAATCTTTCGCTCACTGCTTCTGGCGTCATTGGCGTCCCCGATACAGTTTCCGCTGTTAACTACTTGTCATTACCAGTTTGCTCAGGTCTTTTCTGGCAGGAAGTTCCGGAGCAAGGAATGAAAGCGCGCCTTTGGCTGTCCTCTTCACTTCAAAACCCTATCGCGAAAGCGGTCATGGACAAGTCTTCGGAGAGGGAGTTTCTGCGAACTTGTACTTCAGTTTAGGACCCTAAATTTGTGTCTCCCAACTTCCACTACGTCTTATACTTCGGGCCCGTGTGCGCATCTGTGTACGTATAATTGTGCGAATGCTCTACAAGTAACGTATAGTGAAAATTCACATGAGCAGAGGAGCTTATCCCTCGATGGTGGTGCGTTATTTGGAGTTACAGATAGCCTACACTGTTAGGTGCTGCCCCCCGTGATAAGACTTAGTATCCTCTCCCCCCCCCCCCTCCACCTATTTGTTCCGCTTTACCCAAAACATCAGCGTAGATCCGTAGCTTGGTTGTGGCGGTCGTATGTTGTGTGTGTGGTTTTTAAACATCTACCAAGCGTTTTCGTACCCGCCGCGGTGGCTCAGTGGCTAAGGCGTTGCGCTGCTGAGCACGAGGTCGCGGTTTCGATTCCCGATCGCGGCGGCCGCTTTCCTGTGGAGGCGAAAAGCAGAAACGCCCGTCTGTTCGAGATTTCGGCGCACGTTAACGATCCCCAGGTGGTCAAAATTAGTCCGTAGCCCTCCACTACGGCGCGCCCCATCGCCTGCGTTGCGTTGGCGCGTTAAACCCTACAATCAATCAACCAAGCATTTTTGTTTTGTTTTAAAGCAAAGCTTTTTACCTCTACCCCCCAAGGGTTCTTTCGCGACCGTTGGTGTCACCAGAAAACTCCAGCGAACAAATAAAAGAATTTACTTGCACCGCCGGGAATCGAACCTAGCACTAACAGACTTACAAAGCGGAAGCCCGCTGTCTTACCGATTTAGCTACGAGCCCACGCGAAGATGGGTCAGACCGGTGGGGTACTCACCAAGCACATCTACGAGTTTACCCCCTGCGTTCTCGCTGAATGCCACGTGAAAGCGTCACGCGCCCACTCGCGCCCGTCTAGCGGCCCTGCGCGCACCTTGCTCATGTGCTAAGAGTTAGAAAAATTAAAGGAAGCTCACAGCAATGCATGGCATCTCACTTCTAGTATGCCAATGGGCTAACACCTGTGGCCTCCAGTCTCACCTAAAAAATCACAGCTCCTTGTCGTCCGCCCTCACGCCAAAAAAAGAATACATTGAAATACTCCGTGATGGCCGGACCATCAGTCCAAGGCCCAGCATCAAGATCCTGGGCCTACATCTTGAGGCTAACAGCAAGAGTGACTTCTCCTTGCAGCCTCAAAAACAGCATTAATCAAATCATACACATGATCAGGCGAGTTGCCACCAAGAAGCGAGGCCTAAAGGAATCCGGTACCTTTCGATTAATTGAAGCTTTTCTCCTCTCGAGAGCCACTTACGTCAACCCCATGTCTTCTTCTCAACAAGGAAGACATAGAAATGCTTTATATAATGATTAGAAAGGCGGTCGAGCAGGCCATTGTTCTTCTCATGAGTGCGTCCACACAGAGGCTGCTTAGCACGGGGCTCCAGAACACGGTGGAAGAGTTGATAGAAGGCTATCTTTCTAACCAGAAGGTACGACTAACCGCAGAAGGTAACCGCATGCTTCACCAGATTGGCTGGGCAGCTCAGAATGTCACTCCGCTTGACGTACTCCCAGACTCTTGGCGACTAAAACTAAAGATACTCCGTTTGCTTAGACATATGAACCCCTAACATGACGAGGGTCACCGAAAAGTACGGGCTCAGGCGCTAAACACCACCCTCGGTGGGGATCATGCAGTTATCTACACAGACGCCTCCAAACATCGAGGGCAGCAATACGCCATCATCGTGGCTACCTCCAGAACCAACCTCATTGCGTGTATCTCGCTTAGGACCCAAGAAATGACGGCAGCAGAAGAGGCAGCCATCACCCTGGCTCTCACTCAACCAGGGGTTCGGAGGGTAGTCACCGATTCCCAGCAAGCCTACTGGAATTACCAGTCGGGTTGGGTGTCGCGACCTGCACTTTGCGTGCTAAAAAACCACTCCCCAAACGGTTTCATTCAGCTATCTGGACACCCCCTCACGCTTCAATGGAGGGCAAAAAATACGCCCACCCAACAAGCCTGCGCGTTTACCTCCCGTGCTATGGAGCTGCACGAGGACAGTCACCAGCTTGTCACGTTCAGGGAGATAACCCAGCATTATCGCCTTCTGAGACAGACCATTCCTTCGCCTTACCCGGACCTTTCCAGAGAACAACAAACTACCCTACGGCTCATACAATCCGGGTTCCTTCCCACAGCCTACGCGTCTTCACTTAATGCATCCGAATCACTACAACGCTGAATGTAAATTTTGCTCAGAAGTAGGAACACTCCGCCCCATAATCGGGGTGTGCGACTTTAGCCATGAGCACCCTCCTCTCTTTCCGTCAACTACCCAACAAGAGCAATGGGAAATGCTGCTGTCCAGCCCCTGTCTACTTACCCAGCTTCAGCGGGTGGACAGAACACAGGCCACGCGGACTGCATATGGGCCCCCACAGAAGAAGGAATCACTCCCCAGGGCTGCACTCTGGGCCGTTAAGAAATCTGAACAGAAGTATTTCTCCCACCTTCTCCTCCTTCTCTGCCGCAAATCTCGTCGCCTCCGTCCGCGGCGCAGAGACGGAGAAGTCAGATCGTCTAACACCTGGTTGGTGCTTTAATTTTATAAAAAAAGTTTCTACTCTTGTGCTACACCAATAAAACTCAACCAAACACCATTCATGCATCATGCATTAATTTAACCTGACCAAGAATATCTCTTTGAAGTAATAAATGGTGTGGTTAAGTGCATTTCACTTTTCTCTGGTTTTACTATTTGTAGAGCGATGTGTGTGAATTTAAGTGACGTCGCATGTGTAATCGTTATGGGTGCCGTTTACAGCTTTGCTTTCCAACCACATTCACGGGGTGGATTGGCGCGATTTTTTTTTCTGCTTAGAATAGCTTACACTGACTTTATGTCACCCCTTTAGTCATCTTTTACTTACATTTAGAAACCCAGCTGTTCGTGGGCAGGATTAAAATTCTGTTTTTGAAAGGTGTGGTAAAATTGTGTCTGGAAGCAGTTTACAGCAATACTTTAAATCAAAGGGTACACTACATCAGGCACTGCGTCAGCAGATCTAGGCTTTCTAGACTAAGCATCACAAGTCAGGATAGGATGCATCACTCAGCCAATCGCGATACGGCGCCACCAGAGCAACCTTGACAACTTGGAACACCGTAGCGCCTCGCTGTCTCGGCATTTTACAGGGTACAAGGCCAGATAACCTCAGAAGCGGAGAGAGACCTCTCACGCGTTTTTTCATCCACTCTTGTTCTGTAGAACTCGGTTTCTTATTCCCGTCGCCAGACGTGCAGACGTTGCCTTCTCCGTGGGCGCAAGGAGAACGTATACCTCCGTGCTCTCCGCCGCGGTGTCATTATCTGTTCGTTAATTCTCGCTAATGTCTCTGCTGCCATCCTGGCCAAGACCTGCTTCTTGCAACCCGCTTGCGTACTGGCGTTTCCTTTCCCTCACCACATTTCTCTCCCTCTAACTCCCTTTCTCCAGCTAGAGCTCCGTTTTTGGCGTCCATGCATGCCTTCTTACGGGGGAAAGTTTGGCCAATCGTCACAGCACTCGTGACCGCTGTACTGTTCGCCACAGAGATAACTCCCATTCTTTCTGAGCTGCCTGTTTTCTTCTCCGCGCTGTTACATGCTCTCCCGTGTCTCTGCTCCCCCCCGAGTCCTCTCTTTCTTTCTCACCCCCCGGGCCCTACATCCGTGTGGTGGGGTCCAGGTCGTGACACGGCGTTTTCTTGCTAGTTACCTATCGTTATGTCATTATCGCTGTCCTTTTTGCGGCCACGTCCGTCTCCCTCTCTTGTTTAAAGGAGAAGGTGGAGCGAGGGACCGGCAGAGGTTCGACCCAGAATCGCGGCGAATAACGAGAACGGGCGTATCACTGTCTTGCATCTTTCCCGTAGCCCACGCAGTGTCTGCGAGTGCGTGCGATGCGAATTTTCTATTTTGAAAAATCATCTGTAACAAGACGTTTTTAGTGTTCTCTGCGCAGTTCTAGGGGGCTTGGTTAAGGCTTTTTTTTTTCATTTTAAAGCAAAGCTTTTTACCTCTACCCCCCAAGGGTTCTTTCGCGACCGTTGGTGTCACCAGAAAACTCCAGCGAACAAATAAAAGAATTTACTTGCACCGCCGGGAATCGAACCTAGCACTAACAGACTTACAAAGCGGAAGCCCGCTGTCTTACCGATTTAGCTACGAGCCCACGCGAAGATGGGTCAGACCGGTGGGGTACTCACCAAGCACATCTACGAGTTTACCCCCTGCGTTCTCGCTGAATGCCACGTGAAAGCGTCACGCGCCCACTCGCGCCCGTCTAGCGGCCCTGCGCGCACCTTGCTCATGTGCTAAGAGTTAGAAAAATTAAAGGAAGCTCACAGCAATGCATGGCATCTCACTTCTAGTATGCCAATGGGCTAACACCTGTGGCCTCCAGTCTCACCTAAAAAATCACAGCTCCTTGTCGTCCGCCCTCACGCCAAAAAAAGAATACATTGAAATACTCCGTGATGGCCGGACCATCAGTCCAAGGCCCAGCATCAAGATCCTGGGCCTACATCTTGAGGCTAACAGCAAGAGTGACTTCTCCTTGCAGCCTCAAAAACAGCATTAATCAAATCATACACATGATCAGGCGAGTTGCCACCAAGAAGCGAGGCCTAAAGGAATCCGGTACCTTTCGATTAATTGAAGCTTTTCTCCTCTCGAGAGCCACTTACGTCAACCCCATGTCTTCTTCTCAACAAGGAAGACATAGAAATGCTTTATATAATGATTAGAAAGGCGGTCGAGCAGGCCATTGTTCTTCTCATGAGTGCGTCCACACAGAGGCTGCTTAGCACGGGGCTCCAGAACACGGTGGAAGAGTTGATAGAAGGCTATCTTTCTAACCAGAAGGTACGACTAACCGCAGAAGGTAACCGCATGCTTCACCAGATTGGCTGGGCAGCTCAGAATGTCACTCCGCTTGACGTACTCCCAGACTCTTGGCGACTAAAACTAAAGATACTCCGTTTGCTTAGACATATGAACCCCTAACATGACGAGGGTCACCGAAAAGTACGGGCTCAGGCGCTAAACACCACCCTCGGTGGGGATCATGCAGTTATCTACACAGACGCCTCCAAACATCGAGGGCAGCAATACGCCATCATCGTGGCTACCTCCAGAACCAACCTCATTGCGTGTATCTCGCTTAGGACCCAAGAAATGACGGCAGCAGAAGAGGCAGCCATCACCCTGGCTCTCACTCAACCAGGGGTTCGGAGGGTAGTCACCGATTCCCAGCAAGCCTACTGGAATTACCAGTCGGGTTGGGTGTCGCGACCTGCACTTTGCGTGCTAAAAAACCACTCCCCAAACGGTTTCATTCAGCTATCTGGACACCCCCTCACGCTTCAATGGAGGGCAAAAAATACGCCCACCCAACAAGCCTGCGCGTTTACCTCCCGTGCTATGGAGCTGCACGAGGACAGTCACCAGCTTGTCACGTTCAGGGAGATAACCCAGCATTATCGCCTTCTGAGACAGACCATTCCTTCGCCTTACCCGGACCTTTCCAGAGAACAACAAACTACCCTACGGCTCATACAATCCGGGTTCCTTCCCACAGCCTACGCGTCTTCACTTAATGCATCCGAATCACTACAACGCTGAATGTAAATTTTGCTCAGAAGTAGGAACACTCCGCCCCATAATCGGGGTGTGCGACTTTAGCCATGAGCACCCTCCTCTCTTTCCGTCAACTACCCAACAAGAGCAATGGGAAATGCTGCTGTCCAGCCCCTGTCTACTTACCCAGCTTCAGCGGGTGGACAGAACACAGGCCACGCGGACTGCATATGGGCCCCCACAGAAGAAGGAATCACTCCCCAGGGCTGCACTCTGGGCCGTTAAGAAATCTGAACAGAAGTATTTCTCCCACCTTCTCCTCCTTCTCTGCCGCAAATCTCGTCGCCTCCGTCCGCGGCGCAGAGACGGAGAAGTCAGATCATCTAACACCTGGTTGGTGCTTTAATTTTATAAAAAAAGTTTCTACTCTTGTGCTACACCAATAAAACTCAACCAAACACCATTCATGCATCATGCATTAATTTAACCTGACCAAGAATATCTCTTTGAAGTAATAAATGGTGTGGTTAAGTGCATTTCACTTTTCTCTGGTTTTACTATTTGTAGAGCGATGTGTGTGAATTTAAGTGACGTCGCATGTGTAATCGTTATGGGTGCCGTTTACAGCTTTGCTTTCCAACCACATTCACGGGGTGGATTGGCGCGATTTTTTTTGAAGTGATGCTGTTTTTGTATACTGTTGGCTGGAACAGTTTATGCGGTGATCTAGTTTTAAAAAAATGTTAGAAGCACGTCTATATAAATTGGCTGTAAGATCCCCATATGCCCACGCACTTGACGCCACAAATAGCTGACATCAATGCCGTAACCGAACTAGCAACGTACCGAGTGTCAATTACAAGGTCTGTGCGATTCAGTTTCTTCTGAAATTGGCGGATATGCAATGTTAGAATATGTTGTATTGGAGTGGCCATATAATGCTTTATATGTATGGTTTAGTGAAGTGGAGGTTTTGACGGATGCCCGTCTAGTCGGGAGGGTGCGTTTGAACGAGAAAGAAGGCACCGACCAAGGAACGAAAATTGAAAAACTTAAAAGACGTTTCGGCTCCCGCACGGGAGCCTTGTTCACTATCAAGTTGATTGTGTAAGGCCTCCGTGCTAGAGCCGAAATGTCTTTTAAGTTTTTAAGTTCTTGAACAAGGCTTCCGTGCGGGAGCCGAGACGTCTTTTAAGTTTTTGAGTTTTTATTCCTTGGTCGGTGCCTTCTTTCTTGTTCATGTGGTTTAGTTCACCTGACCTGCGTGATAACCACGCTCCGTTGTCGAAATCAAGCCCGAGAACATTAAACTCGTCCACAAAACTACAATTAAGAATTCACAGGTCTCAACGCTTCCCAAGCTGGAAATTCGAGACTGGCCGCTTCATCGTTCTTTGCGGACGGGAAAATTTTTGTGCAGTCGTTCTGCTATGCGACGCGAGCGTCATTTTTCGCTTAGTGCTGGGATATTTTGTCCGTTTGAACTGATTTTGATATCAAGATGTGGCGTGTCACGCTTTCTGATGGTTTCGTAATGAGAAATTAACAAAGCATCCGAGATCAGAAGGAGGCTTTAATTTCTCACAAAGCATCCGAGAATCAGTAGGATGCTAATGGCAATCACCAACAATTAAACGTGCTGCTATAATGTAGCGCACCGTGGCTGCCGTTTTTTTTTTGGGGGGGTGGGGGGGTGAAGGGGGGGAGAGAGAAATTCAAAACTCCGCGGCGCATTTCGACGCATGTTAAAGGTCCCTAGGAGGTCTAAATTAATCCGTAGCGCTTCCTTACGGCGCGTACGTATCCTGAACTAGGTGTTGCCTCGGCGCTAAACCCCAGGTTGAATCTCAATAGGCGCGCGCTACGTGGGAGCGCAACAGCATGCAAAATCTTAATATCTGTAAAAGCAACCCAATGGTAACAACTTTCTTAAACATTTCATAGGCTCAAATACGGGCAGTTTAGCTAACAAAAAGCTAACAAAGTGCAGTGGAACCTCGTTAAACCGTACCCGCATAAGCCGTAGTTTCTTTTTATACGTACTAAAGCCGAATGCCCTACTCGGTTACCCTTTAACCTAACGCATTCGGACAAACCGTAGTGCAGGTTAGTACTTACTTTCTTGGCGTCGCCGTCAGGGGCGGTTTAACGATGTTTCATTGTATCTCAACTTGTCGGATATAAGGTTTGGTATCGACTCTTACAATGCCGCGTTAATGCCTTGTCAAAATTTTTCCCTTGGATAATTAGTCGCGGGATACGAGCGAAAACAGGTGCGTCGGGATTTGAAAAAGAATCTATCTCGACACCTGGGACGCATAAAAGAATCTATGTCGACACCTGAGACGCATGAGACGCCATACGTCACTCTTTTTTTTTTCTTTTTTTTTTGTGCGTACAAATCACGTTAATCTGAAGTTCACCACCATCTTTCCATGGTCTCCTCGGAATCCCATCCTTCTATGCCAAACTTGGCCCGTGAGCCACACGCGTCCTGGACACTTCGTACCTCTTAAAAGGAAACGGTCCTAAGAGTCACCCGCCCAAGAAAGTATAGCGTTTACAGCGCACCAGCCTCCACGCTTTTCCGAGTACACATGCGCGAACCTCCCTTTTTTCGAGACCTGCGAAGCACAGGGTAACCTTACGCACATTTCGAAACTCGCGAGGAAGCTACTACCGTGTTATTTGTCGGTCTTGTGCATGCGTGCGTGTAAACCATCTAGATCGCGAAAAAAAAAAAAAAACGAATACGAAATTGCCTCCATTTTAGCCTGCGCCTCCCAGATAAGCATGCGAGAGCAGATCTTGAGTAGAGGACGTGAAACAAAGGCGGGTGTTTAGCATCTCCAACGAGTAGCCCCCTCTTCGCTGAAGAGAAAGGCGTGCTGGCAGGAATTAACAAACACACCGTCACGCAGCGGAGGCCCCCGTGCTCGCCTCCGCTCTCCGCCGGAGGCGGACACGGACGTTTCCGGAGGAATCGGCCCGGAATCGGAGTAAATGGAGCGCTCAGGAAACCAAAACGCCGACCCGACCTGACCGAAAGCGGTCCGTGTGTGCCCAGTGGTCCAGGAGCTCCTCGCGAGGAACGCTTTTGCGAGAGGGTGGTGGTTTGGCGTAGGCGAGCTCGCGGCAACCAGTTGAAGAAGCTCCCGGGGCCGGGCGACGCGGTTCTGCCCCGTCTGCCCAAACAAGCGGATCGTTACTGTTCATTAGCAGTGGCGCCGGTCGGCATTTTGTCTCTGTGCCTGGCGCGCGGCGATGGTCCTTTTTTCTCTGATTCCAGACGGAGGGCGAGGGTGGTGGGCGCGCGATGCCCAGCGACGTTGTACCCTCGCCCCCCTATGCTGCCTCATTACGGCCACCGCTAACACCCAGCTCCTTTTTCTCTGTAAGCGCCACGAGGAGGGGGCACGCCTCCTGCTTATTTTAAACGGTGCAGTTCGTCCCCCTCCCTCACCTCCTCTTCTCCCCCTTATAGAAAGGGGGAGGGAGGAGGGCGTGTGCGCTGGTCTTCAGGTAGGCTGACTACCCGCAGGGATACACGCGTTCTCAGGTTTCATATGACACTTGCTCGAACACCTACGCTCTTCGGTCGCCGCCGTGGTTCTTTCGGCGGTCTTTCGGTAGTTCAGTTTCGTTCATGCCGCTCTTCGGATCCCGTTTAGTGAGAAGTCGGCAACTTACTTCCACGGCTCCGGCTGTCATGTGTGGACGCTTGAACTCGCGTTTGTTTTGGCGCTAAGAAAAGGCCACCTCGTGGACTCTGCAAGAAGAACTAGTGAAGTAGCGGGCGACTCCAATTCACCCTAAAAGCTCCACAGACCGAGATAATAGACAGGAGCCTCGAATCCTTGAAGAGGTGCACCGACGTGAACCCCTGCTGGAGACAGCGCGAGAGTGCCAGATCGCTGATGCGAGTTGATAGACCGACCAGCGAAGTGTCCCAAGGGTGCCGACACCGAGGTCTTCTCGTGAAGCAGACATGCGGGTATTCTGTCCACCCTTAGACTTCGAGGACATGTGTGGGCAAGGAAGGTTTTCTACCAGGACTCGAGATTCTCAGCTGTGACTTTCCTCGCTCGGGCGTCCACCTTGCGTTGACACAGCCTCGTCGCCGGTGACCGCCGATGCAATGCCTGTGCTACCTTTCTCGCCGTCGTCAATGTTCCTCGATGACCTGCCGCGACATCATTGGTGGGGCGCCCCTGGTACGTACAACTGAACGTCGATTCTTTGTTGGCCTAAGGATGTAAGGACACAATCCCCTGATCATTCACATTCGTTTAGAGCGGTAAAGTTAAATTCGGGCGAGTGGTGATGGCACATGCAAGATGAACTCGGCCATGTCGTGCCACGACGTACGCTGCAGCGCCACAAAAAGAATGATCAATGTTTGGCGTTTGACTAACTGGTTCTTCCCAATAGACTCAGTATTCTCCGAGGCATTCAGATAAGCCAAAAGCCAATTAATGCACCCACAGGCGTTAATCCTCAATATCTCTTTACGATCCTTCCCAGCAAGACGTTAATATAGAAAGAGCTACGTCTCGATTGTCGCAAATACAATTTGGTGTAGGCTGATGTAGGCTTTCAAAGTAGCATTGTTGTTTTGCTAGGACACACCCACCACCCCAAAGAAGACGAGTTCACATGGAAGCAAGATGTAAAGGGTTAGCGAGTACACGCATTACTTCAGAAGGAGGCGCGCCGTACCAGGCGGCCTCGGATGAGTTTAGACCACCGGGCTTTTTATTGTACCTGTAACGTCTGATCGAGTACATGTGTGAACTTTGCCGGTGTTTTTGCTTTCGTTTCACTTTCGTCAGAAAAACAGCCGGTGCGGCTTGGCTTTAGCAACTTCGTGTTTACAGGATCCGAATGATTTAGCCACAATACGAGGCGTGGCTTAGGCTTCAGTGAGCAACCAGTCCGCTCCGCATGAAAGAATGAATAACCCCCGTTTACCACTTGCGACCCAAATGAATATAAACTTGCACTATACTGTGAACGAACAAAGTGTTTGACGTGACTGTACACCACCCTCAGCTCATAATTACGATTCCTGTGTGTCTTAGTAGTCGAACCTCTACTGTGAGCTGAGCATCACATAGCCTTTTCAGCGTTGTGGTTAGTCAGTTCGGTGTCAACAGCTACACGTTTCTCTTGACTTGATTCGCGAAAATAGTACTTCCTCGCATGGCTTCTTCCTACGTGCCTCCATCTTTCCACATTCTACAACGTGAAATTTGCGTTTACCGCACTCAGGCGACATATATGTATAGGGCTCAGATCAGTTCGGGCAACTCTGATTACACTTCCGTCGCAAATGACGCCTTCACGACTGAAGACCAAACCCGTGACTTTGTGTATGTACCTGTTGACTACACACCTTACGCGTTCGCTGCGGCCCTTCCAAGATACGCACGCGAAGTTTGGACTGCGGCGATTGCGGTTTCGGAAGTTGCTTGTTGTGGTGAACAATCATCTTCGCGACCTGTGTACGAGGCGCTATCGTCGGCCAACCCCTCCCAGACACTATCGGCGAGATCCTGCGGTGCCTCGTTGTTCTCTTTCGACTCGACACTTCGCTAAGGCAACCACCATGGTGTGTACTATGACCGCTTTCTGCCGCTGTTTCCCAAATACATTCGTACCCAGAGGCGCCGCATGCATCCCCCATATAGCCGCCTCACGACGTACGTCTTTGATTGCGTGATGAGCGAACAATCGCACGCATGAATCTTCCTAAAAACCAAAATCACCAAACGCTGTATGTACACCGCAGGACGAGGCCTTACTTCCACCTGCCTGGATAAGTTTGTCCCCATCTGTCTTCTACATAGTTTAAATTCGTCCGCACTGCCTCCGGCTACCGGCCTGTATACAATATCCTCCCGAGCGATATTCTGTTTTAACTCACCGTGACAGCTTTCATGACCCTTTGTTAAAATATCATTTGTTTTAAATACCCCCTAGCGTGAGTAATTTTGTAGTACTATTTGCTCTGTCATCCTTTGTACTGACTGGAGGGCTTCTAGCTGTCGCGGCTATACAATGGCGCCGTTTCTCTGCCATGTGACTTGCGGTTGCTCTTCATTGTCTATGCTTCCATTTCGCATTTTATGCTGACATATTTTCTGCCATATTCGGTGCAACATAGCGTTGTTCACCTAGCACATTCCTTCCATATTATTGCACTCCACAGCAGGCATTTTCTTCCAGCCACCTTTTCCTTTTTGAATGAATTTTGTTTCTTGTCACAGGTAACCCTTGTTTCCGCATATCCTCTTATCACACGTTGAAGGAGGATGAGAAAAGCGAACGGAAGGGAAATGATGAAGCATGCAGTGCTGAGGAAGTCGGGCTTGGGAAGGGCGAACCACTCGGCCAGGATAGTTTTTCTTTCTTGTGGTATTCATTACTTCTGGAAGCAAACGACAGTTTTATCTCCTTTCCGCCAGTACTCCTCTTTTTTACTACTCATCTATCTTTCCCCCATTCCCTTTCCTGCAGAGTAGCATGTCGACGTATGCATGTTGGCGAACCTCTCTGCATTTCCTTCTTTAACAAAGAGCTTCTCTCTCTCACTAAAAAAGCTGTTAACAAAATGACAATTATGTAACAAAACATCACGGTGCAAAAGGCGACCAAGTGACTAAAAAAGTACTTAAGAGGCAGAACACAACAAATCGTGGGAACTCCCTTTCGAGTATGAATTGGATAAATCCGTGATCCGCTCTGCTGTACCCCGAGCACGTCAAAGTCGGTTTCACCGTTATACAAAAATGCAATGCAAGGAAGACATTTTTGTAGTAGCAGGATTAGTTTTTTGACAACAAAGTAGGAAAATCTCAGTGTCTTTTATTAAACACCTTTTTAAGACACCATGTATACCTATAAAACGCTATGCGCTGAGCTCTTTAAAATCGACTTCACTACTATACACAAATACATTGCTGCGAAGACATTTCTGGAAGACAAGTGCATCGCAAGAAAGAGCAGCTTACGCATTTCTAGGCAGTGCTCACTTGAGAAATTCTGCAATATTTAGAGTTGTTATAACTTAATCCCCTCGAAAAAACATCCCCTATGCTTGAATGCTCCAGCGCAGAATTCAAGGAATTATGTAAAACCCTAACGAGCGCTTTTCAACTGAAGTCAAGTCAAGTCGTTTTTATTCCCAACAAAATTTGTTGGGGGTCCCCCAGGCGAAAAGCGGTCATGGATCGCTTGAATGTGCCTGGGGGCCCGTACACGCAGCGAGACATGTGAAGGAACAGAAACACGAAAGTGATGTTCGATGAAATTACAAAACAGATCTTACGATGCACACACATCAGTGAAAACATATTTACAAATACAGTGACACATTTTTCAAAAGTTTCTGTGAAGAAAAAAAGAAGCGCATTCCCGCTCATACGCTTCTACAAGTTGCGAACACTCCGGCAATAGGAAATGCACATGTGCGATAGGACTGCAAGGAAAAATTGGCAGAGAACAAAAAAAATCTTCTCACTTGTGTCGATGGCGTGTAATGCGTCGACAACAAAAAGATACCAGCATCAACAAAGGGTGCACTATAGAGCAAACATTGTAACAATTACTACGATTTATGGATGAAATAATCGCGCAATGGCCTTCTCGAAAGTGTGTTAGCTAATGCCCCTCTTTTCCAAGCTATTCAAAATGAAACGCATTCGTGCGCCGGCGTGGAACGAGCCGTGCACAAATATACCTTTTGCAAGGTATGTATTTGTACAAATACCACTCGCCCCGTTTCCTCGCATTGAACGGGCAGTATGAATATTTGTCTGGATACTGCGCCTCGAATGCGACATGTTTGATATGCACCAATCAGGATGGAAACGTTTTGCAAAAATTTTGTAGTCAGCATTGGACAGAGGGATTGAACGATGTCCTTCCGCAGTTGTATGCCGGTTCTCTGCAAATATTGTGCACATTAGCACTGCGTGAGCAATGTAAAACGTAGGAAGCCCTCTTTACGTAGGTTCGTGTTAAAAGTGCCGACAGAACAGTCACAAAGAGTATGAAAGGTTCTATCAAATTCAGAACTGAGGCCGTCGGGATCAGGGGCTCGCCAAAAGGCCGGTTTAGTTTAGCAGGCCGTCACGGGAGCATACATGCATGGACAGTGCTTTAGATTCAGCGCCGCAGAGCCTGAAATGACGTCACGATCAGCATGGTTGTTATATTATGCATTCCGCGCGTATCTCAAGTGAGCGGTCTGACCCACATAGCTTTCTCATCTTACTTTTCGCCGCAACCATGCGTGCGGGGTTTCGTGGGTAAAATGCACTTTGCATTTCGTTTTCATTGCCCGCTCGTATTTCTAATGGCGCCTCTTTGGTGCGTTCTTTAGTCAGGCTCAGCTGGGAATTGGTACATTCTAGGTAGAACCGGAAGATTAATCGAAAGCTCGGGCTTATACCCATACGCGTGACGCCATACGCGTGACGCCTGGAAACCGAGAGAGTTGGCGAATGCAAACTCGGTTGTGCACTTCCTTGCTTACTGTTCAGTCGCGCTGTTCATTACCGCATTTCATGCACTGTGCGACTTTCGCGGGAGATTTAAATTGCCATTTCACAGATGAGGTTCGCTCCTCGGAATTTCCTTCTATCAGGGTCCGTCAGCAGAATTCGATTTGCGGCAAAGCCAACCTCCTCGCGAATGCTTTAATCACAGTGCATTTGGCTGCTAAGACGAATTTATCATTATGCCGAGTTTTATGAAGTTCTTTGACTTGTGATAATTTGTTCACCGTGGAGCTGTAAACAATTTAAGAATTTCGTCTGCTGTCAATACATCCACTTCAACGGGAGGAATGGGGTTATAGAAAGCGGCTGTAACTCGTGCTTTATCAAAAGTATCTGCAAAACAAATTATATGACGTTGGTCTTCTCAAGCGATTACACAACGGTGAAAAGTTCTATCTCGGAAGGTAATATGGATAACTATCAGTCGCAGTTTTATTACACATACCGTGAAAGTCCCTCGTAATCCAGTCCAGTTGCATCAGAAGCCATCGTGAAACGGCAGCCGCATATTAGTCTGCTAGGTAAAACTGCAGCCTTTCCAAGCTTCATTAAGCTGACTAACTGAGAAGTATGCGAAATCGCGAACTAAAAAACAGTCATGTTTTGTTTCATGCAATCGTTGAAACGTCATCTCTGTTAGCACCTTCGTTCATAAAGTATTCTCAAATTGCAATTCAAACCGCGTTTTTAGCAGAGGAGTTTCATTGGGGTAAGTGCTAATTGTTCGATCGCAAGTTACAAACAAACGTGTTTAGCGTGCATCTCATGGACTGCGTCCAGCTCCGCAGGTGATCCTTCTTCGCAGAGTAGAAGGGCACTAATCTTTTTTTGCTAAAGCCGCTGCACGTGCCCGGAACGCTCGTCAGTCGCCGCGAGGAACGCGCTCACGATCGCTCCACATTTTCTTGGTATTTTTTCCTGCAACACCGAGCTTATGGCGTGTACAACAGCTCCGCAGTTAAAAATTGGCGAATCTTGCACCAAGTCTCGCAAGGCTTGAAGCATAGCGAAGCTGCGAAGCTGGGGGATTTCTTTTTATGTAAGCACTAAAGAACACACCACCACGCATTGCATTAGGTTTGAAATTGTTTATTTACAAGTTCCGTCGGTGGATATGGGGCCCTCAGTACCTGTCTCTGCTGACGTTTCTGCGTGAAACAAATGTGATGCTGTATATATAACTGTTATGCCATAAGGCAAACTCTCGTAAAAAAAAAAAAGTTCCGTCGTCTCTTTTCACTGTGGTAGTAGTAGTCATCGTCATATCCATCGTCGTCTTCCTTATGCATGACTGGCACGCCCGAATTGTTTTGTCCGCAGCCTTTCACATTTATCCCAAAATTGAATGCGTCAGCACGGGCTACAACCGGCGGCAACCGGCTTCGCGAACTGGGCGTCTCTAGCGCGAGCTGTCTTTGGCTCCGTCCTTAAGGCGCGGAGGCACGGGAACTGTTGTCTTGGTATTTTTTGCGAGCGCCCCGCGCAAGACTAGACGCCGGGCGGCCCTCGTAAAGCGCATGCTCACGCTCGCGTCAAACGGCGGCAGTAACCATGACCCAGGGTATTTTAATTACGCCGCACAAATCACACATTACGGCCAGCAACAACAGCTTCGCTGTTAAAAATTCAGAAACTTCCTTTCAAGTGAAAACTGGTGGATTAAAGCGCTGTGCCATAAACCGAGCCCCTTGAGAGTGGTCTACACTGCTACACATAAATGCATTGCTGGTAAGGCATTTATCTAGCGCAAATGCAAACTGTTTGTTATTAGTGTGGGAAGACCCTAGAGCCATTAAAAACACTTCCGAAAGACGCCGTGTGAATATATTTTGTTACTGAGTGAAAAGCACACAGATGAAAAGCGGACCCTTGTTTGGTTCCACTTGGTTCCACTTGGCATTCGGGAAAAATCATGCACCCCTCCGTCTAACGACGACGATGAATGGACGCAAAGCTTTCTCGTGATGGATTCTTTGGTTTGCCAATCCCACACTGCCAGTATGGGCTACTCTGGAGGTGCGCACCACTTTTCTAGAATACCCACAGCAACTCTCGAGTTTTCACTCCGTATAGCCCTAACGTTTGTGTTTGGTGTGTACGAGGCGAATCGGTACCTGCTGCTTGGCGTTCACAGTTCACTAAGCAATTTCTTGTGTGGGTGCCGGTTTGAGGTGATAAATCCCTAAACCTCAAAATGGGAAGTTAGGCCTAATGCCGTCTGGCTAACAGCCTTAGGACACGAAGAGGAACACCATTATTCTCGCGAGGGATTCTTCGGTTGCCGTTTGAGTTTTCCAAACCGCTTCGACCATGTCGCAATGGCACAATCGGATATACTCCGGCTTCATAACTCCAGGGACCAAGGTTCCGGTTCCAGGGACCCAGATTCCGGCCACGGGATGCTTTTTTTTTTTTTTTGCTTTCACTTTCGACTACGATCATTCATCATCATCGTCAGAGGCACCCG